>NW_010108312.1:0-30313 GCF_000699245.1 Pterocles gutturalis | reverse complement strand
AGTGTCTGCCAGTTTTTACTAAAAACTACAAGAATGCCAAAAAACATGAACCTTCCAGGTACCACCTCTTCTGTGAGCTGAAGGCCATGTGTGGATTCAAAATTACACCACTTGAGCCCTGTGAAGGTAATATCATTTTTCATACAGAGTGATGGTTCTCTGACGAAGTCACTTGCTCTAACTAGAGCTAAAAACTACACATAGCTGGGAAGTGAAACAATATTTTCACTCAATGACACAATAAATTGTTTCAGTACCTATGAATTAATTGTTGACTGTATATTATAATCCTCATTCCTACAGGCTCAACTGGGAGTTTTGCTTAGGAAAAGACTTTCAGTTTAAGTCCTGCACAGATTGGCATGCAGCACAAATGCCACCCAAGAAAAGAAAGGAACAACATGAGCTAACATCATGCTATACAAAACTCACCCTGATCTACACTGAGCCTTAAATCACACCAAGCCATACATCAGCTAACTCAATTATTGGCAGCTGTGTTGAGGCACAGTAACATTTTGTATGGTCTGCTTAAAGCTTTAGGTTGTCACATTTTTTACAGTGCAATTACTATGTTCTGATGTTCACCTCTTGCTAAGAAGATAGATCTGACTACCGCTTATGTGTTAACCTCCACCACCCAACTTTGGATAGAACAGAAAAGCTATGACATTAAGTATTGGAATATTTTTTCAACCTCAAAACAGAAGAAATAATACTGATTAGATGATGCACCCCATCACAGAGTCCAACAATGCAAACTTGTTAGAAGAAGGCAGGGCATCAGAAAGATGAATCATACAAAGAGAAAGTTTTTGATATGTCATCGTGCTCCCCAGAATTCAGGTATTACAGGACGAGTATTACAGCAGAGACTGCTTGTGCCTCAAAGGCAAGTTATTATGAACAAATCCTCTGAGCTCTCATATTCTCACAAATTCATAGTAGTACAATTAGTTATTTCATCCCCCAATGTCTTACTGTCATGGACACACCCAACATCCTCCAATGTGTTCAAATCATGCCGATCAATAGATCAGATTCTTCATCAGTGTATTTGCTGAAAAGGAATAAGCCTCAGCATAATAAAACCTTTTAATCTCTCTACCTCATTGGAAAATAGGACAAAGAAATGGATTTTCCTGAGCAGTGCTTATAATTGATCAATCTTCACCCTTCCTTCCAGTCCAACTGGAGACCCACAGCAGGTTTGCAGCATTTTGCCTTTCTGACAGTTTTGATTAGGGATGCATGACTGCCCTGTGCATGCTAAAGAGAGGTGTGAACTGCTGAAGAGCAAGCTGGAGCCCCTTATGTGCCCTGTGCTGTTCTGAGCTGCAAAGGAAATGGACCTCTCTGTTTAGCAGTGCTGATCACTTTGGTTCCCTCTGTAGCTTTCTGACACTCAATTTCTCTTTGAAAACCACCTTTTCACTAACAGAGAGGATGGGAAGCAGAGCTGGAGGGAGAAATGATAGCTCAAAAGACCTCCATCACTGAAGGGGACTGGACAAGTCCAGGTCCTGCTTCCACCAACACCAGTGCCAGAATTCCCAGCAGTGGCATCACTCCAGTGCAAGGGAGTTACCACTCCCAGCTCACTGGCCTCTGGCCCTGTCTTCGACTGAACAGACAGTCCCTTTGCACCCCAGTGTCACCAGCTACAGAGAACCTGACACTGCACAGCCCCCACGTAGTGTGAACAGGGAGAAAATAACGTCAGTTAAGAAGGTCTCAAAGCATTCATCTTAATAAATATTTCTTCCATAATTCAATACAAAACAAAAGATTGTTAAGAGACTTTTAAAAGTAAAGGCATTAAGTTCCAATATAAACCACTTTAATAAAAATACAATTTGTCCATTGACAAAAAAACATTTTACAAGCAATGAAGTCTTAGAAAGAATGCAATCTCTACCTTTACTTCTACCTACAGACAGGAAGGTGTGTGTCCAATTAAGAGGAGGAACAAGAGGGGTGTCCATCATGGAGGAGGCAAAAAAGAAGAAAAGGAGGAAGCATAAAAAACAGAAAATTATGTAACTGTCCATACTTACAAAAACAAGATAATGAGCATATATGCATGTAGCAGTCACATCCAACCAAACACAAAGTCAAGGGGAAAACGAGAGACACACCACAACTAAAGCATGAAGCAAGGCTTAAACAACTGACAGTACAAGCAGCAACTGCCTGGTTAAGCCCTTTGGCTTTAATTTGATTTTCTACTGAGAAATGCAAACCCCTCATGCAATAGCATGCCAGTGATATGCTTCATTCCATGTCAAATTCAAAACAGCAAGGGAAACAAGAGAGTAGGACAGAAAAAAAACAAATCTCATGGTAATATATTTGCTAAACACACTTCACCTACCAAAGTTAATGTATTTGTAAATAATGTTGACATTGCATATTTACTCACACATATAGATTTACATATTTTATATCCATTTTGATACAGAAAAAATATTTATTAAAAGAGCATATCTGAGTTGGTTGGCAAGAAAAGAGAAGCCACTGTTCCCTGATGTGTCATGGATAAATAAGGGCAGCTAAAGTTGCCAGAAGCCAATAGTTTTCACATTTTTTGCCACTCAAGGGAGTATAAAAAGCACTGATGACAATCATACAGCCTTGAATAGGTCATGCAAGTCTTTGTGAGCCAGATGCGTTGCAACTTGTAATTTAAATGGCCAAGTGCATCTGTTTGTACAATCCAGTGCTAAATCACAGACTGCTACAAAGGTATGTTCAGTATTACTGAAAGTGGACATGAAAGTTCACTGTCCTGATCACTCCCAACACGCCATCACCCTTCCTCTGCCAATGCCATACTCAGCTCTATCCTGAACAACCAGGACATGCTGAAGGCAAGGCACCTGTCTGCTGGATGCTTCTTCACCAAGCATGACCTCCAAGCCATGAGTCCAGCTGAACAATAAGTGGGGACAGAGAAGGAGCTCAATGCTTCTCAGAGCTTAGACAAATGCTCCACATGCCAAACACCACAGTCTGGACATGCACTCATAAAGAGCCCTGTTTTCCTGCCTTTCCTACCACACAGGGATGCTAAGCAGTACAGAAACTGAAGAGTGAGCCCCAACTTCACTTCTGATTGTTTCTTAAGCTTTCATGACCTCAGAGCAGACATGTACCTTGAACTACAGAATAAAAACTGATTATGTCCTAAGCCTCTCTACATTTCACTGAGATACACAGAAACTACGACTCTTTTACTCAAGTACCTAATTACTCTTGAGCCTTCACAGGCACTACATTCTATCTTACTGTCTCATTGGACTGTCTAACCTCAGATACATGTTCACTTAATGGCAAAAACACTATTGTGTACATGTAGTCTAGCAAAGCCTTATTAGGCTTTAGAGTAAAAATTCACATTTTCCCCCCTTAGACAAACAGCTGGTCTGGTCTTCCTAGTGCACCATGTGCACACACCTTGCATTAAGTCTTCAACCATTTCACTCCTGCATTCGCAAGACCAGAATGCATCGCCAGCACTGCTAACTGCTCCCTGTGTACCCATGTCAGGAAGATGCTGACACTGTCAGAGGAAAACAGAATCACCTCTCTCCTCTCCTCACCTCTCCTCACCAGCTTCTTGCTCCACACCCCCATACTGCAAAATGGGACTAATGATCTCATCATGTCACAGCCAATAGATCTGTAACACAATCCCGGCTGAGATATTAAAATGTGAACTCTAATATAGGCCTAGATCTCAACTGTAGCCCAACCCGGGGTTAGTCCTGTTCTTTTTTCTAAACCATTTTGCTCTATGTATATTTTTATATTTTAAATTGCAGACACAGGACTTACAGTCCATTAGATGCAATTTTCCCCAGGATCCATAATGAGTTAGGATCATGTCATGAGGGCTATTAACATATTTTTTGTAATAATTGCACTCTTAAAAATAAAGACCAACATTGAGGTCTACATTTACCAAGCAGAAGTGGGAATCATTACAGCTGGCACAACAAGAAAGAAATGGCAAGATAAAATAGCTGGTGGGCTGCATGGAAGGGGGAAGCATACCTCTTTACTGCCCATGGAATAATTTCATGCTCCCTCCTGGGCACCTGAGTCCCAGGCTGACAAGTAGCCCTAGCTCATGGGACACAAAGGCAAAAATGTAAATGGCTTGACTGGCACCCAGTAGGCTTAGTTACTTCTGTCATGCAAAGCCCAGCTCAGAAAAGCAGCAGGGATTGTTTCATGATCAGTGACTGAAACAAAGAGAAAGTTGAAGGACTTACCTTGTTCACCCATCATCAGGTGTGAGAGTCCTTTGAAAGAGAGAGAGAGAGAGAGAGAGAGAGGAAGTAAGAAAAAAAGAACAAAACAGAAAAAGCAGCAGCAATATTCATGCACATTGGTCACTGTCCAATACCTCTCAGGATTGGAGCTCGCATACTTGAGCTAGACCAAGTATGGGTGTAGCACACAAGGCACACACATACACAGGTGCTGCTTTCCCCGCTAAGCAGAAAAGCATCTCTTAGAGGTAGAAAAAACTTGCTGGTAGTTGCAGAACTGTGTTTGAGGTTCATCATATCCCTTGGGGAGCAACTCCAGAGGCACTGCACATCAGCATGGCTAAATGGGCTGAGAAAGCCAAGGTCTGCAATGGGGCTCTGGAGGGAGCAGTCACTCCTCTGGAGAGCTATAGAAATAACTTCCCCTCAGCTAGAGATTTAAAATTCAAGGCTGCAGTGGTCAGTGAAAGGGAGGCCATGATCCCACCATATCTGCCTTAGATGAAACATCTGGGCTAAATGCATACAAACACACACACAAAGCCATCCTCATTCTTGAATGTGGTTGCTTCAGCATGTATTTTTAGAGTCAATCAACACTGCTCACACTTACTAATTAGACACTAGTACAACAGACCTGGCAAGGACTACAAAAATCACCTGTAACCTATTTTTAATACTACTCCATTTCCTTTCTGGGAAGAACTGGAAATTCAGCTTCTGAGAGCAGTATATTACTTCATGGCTCTATAGCTAAAGCTGTTCTATAGTTTCATAATTCAGAGTAAAGCCAGAAAGAAGCACAGCTGCCCTCAGCAGTGACAGTCACTGCCAGCTCTGTAGACGGGGCTGTGGTGGTCACTTGGGCTGCTCCAGTCTCTGTCCAATAACTCTTTCTGGTATAAACTTTGCTTGTTCTGATTAAAATCCATTTGTAACCCCAGTTTTCAAATATGCTTACTGTAAAACTGTATTCATACAAATATCTTTTAAATACTATTATATATATATTCATGCCCAATCCATTAAGCATCAACTGACCTATTAGCTATTTTTGTGACACATGATATCACAGAACTAACACACAAAAATCAAGCCTACCCACTCAAGCGATGAGTGACCACTTTCATACTTCTCTCCCTGACCTTCCTGCTCTCTTAGCCTGATTCCTTCTCCACATCTCCTACCTCTCACAGCAGTTAGTATGGCAGAGATTTTGATACATGCATACGCACCCACACATCCTATCTTAAGTCAGTTTATTAATCTAACAGGGCTGTGACTTTTTTAATTTCACGGAGACTGGGAGGTCAAATGAATTTATTAGAATAAGAATCTTCAACAAGTAGCATGCTGAGTTTGAATTTATTTCTTTCTTTTATATTTTTCCTTTGCGTCTGCTGAAGAAATCTAAAATCCAGATCATCCCAAGAATATATTCACCCACAGAGAACTCCAAGCCAGATAGGAGGATTAATAATTGTACAGTCTAAGAAATGCAAATATCTTAATGTTCCTGAAGATTATTGCGGATTTAGAAAAATAATCAGAAACACAACATAGGTTTAGAATTTTTTTGTTAGGTTTTTTAGCTATAAATAAACAACAGATTTGATACCATAGGACATATTTCTGGTCTAAATTACAAGATATAATCTCATTGAATCATTTCTCTGCTAGCAGAGTGGGTTGAATTTGTGTCTCTACTTATGGCCACTGACCCCATCATTCTTGATAGGCAAATCTTAGATCTGTCCAAATGGGCACTTGAAAGTCACTGTAAAAGGCACTGTAAAAGACGAGAAGACAGAAGTATAATTGTTAGGACCTACAAAGCACAGAGACCCTGTAGCAACGGTGAAAAAGGAGAAAAGGCAAGAAAGTAGCAGTATGACATGCAGCTAAAGCCAGCTGAACAGGGAGGCAACATCAGATCCAGGGCAGAGACAGGGGTCCCAAGGCCCCAGCCCTTGTACACTGCAGAGAAGGAAAGCCATGGCTGAGGTGCAGCACCAGCAGATGCAGTTGCTGGGGATGGTAGAGGCCTTGTCCACTTGGGCAGATGGCACACGGACCAAGAGAAACCTCCAGAGAGGATTCAAAGCAGGAGTGTGCATTAAACACCCTGAATCACACTGTAAGAAGACTCTTTCTCTCTCCATCAGCCATGAAGGAGCTATAAGAAACCTAAAATGTCAGCAATGTGAAGACCCCTTTCGTCCTTATCCTCAGAAGGCCAATGCTGTGTGTCCTATCTGTCAGGGGCATCAGCCAGGTGCAGCCCAGAGCCCTTCAACTGCAGTCCAGGAGTGAGTGCACGTCCCAAATGCACCCACCATTCTGGCCAACGGTTTGGCCTTGGTTCAAATACTTGTGAAAGAATGTTTGCCTAAGAAATGTTCTGACTGTCTGCTTCTTGACAAATTTAAAATCCGTCAGCAGCTGCAGTATTGCATGTATCTCTTGATCTTCTAGTCTCAACTGGACAATGGAAGTAGGGAGATTGATGAAAAATAATGACCCCCACACCAAAGGTACTTTTTCCTTTTTAAAACAGGAAGAAAAAGGAGGGTGGACTTGGAGATATAGCAAAAATACAATGTTATATCTTAAGTTGTCCATCCATGCAGATCCTTATTTTAACAAAGAGAACACCAACAGAATTCCAGATTCATTATTAGATAGAATAGTAATATAAATAATGAAATAACATATTGCTTTTCTTATCTCAAAAATTTTCCTCCCCTGCAATTTAAAGTATGAGTGAAAATGAGTGTATTTTCTCCAACAAAAACTCCATCAAAATGTCATTAATAACCAAAACCTTCAATCATTGAGATCCAAAATCTGTGACCCTTGCAGCATGTGTAGCAAAGGCCCCAAATTAGTAACAGTAAAATCAACACAGAAAACATGAACTGACATAATTGTCTCACCTTTACATCAGTTTCAAGATATGACAAGACATGAAAAAAAATTTCAAGTCATGAAAGTCAAAGTCATCTCAAGATGGCATGGGTTAACACTTGCTATTGGACTACTACAAGCTAATGGAGCATCCAACAAACTAACACAAGAGGTGGGAGAATTGATCAGACCTGCAAACTAGACCAGATTTCGCCAGAACAGGGGGAACACCTGTCACCATGCTATTCAGGCATCAACTATAAAGGCCAGCAAAGCTTTCAGCAGACTCGACACTAAATGAACTCATCAAACCCCAAAGCACGTTACTCACATGTATAACCATTGTTTGTGTCAATAGCCATCCCATTCCAGGGGAAACCTGTAAGAAAATCTGAGTTTCCCCCTAAATCCAGGCAAAACATGCTCTCCTTTTAATCTCAGATTTTTTCAACAAGAAGCCCAGATTAAAGCCTCAGGGCTGCAAACCCAGCCAGTATAGAAGTGGGTAGCTTACCTGCCTGCAAAGAAATTTTATGTCAAAGTCGGGAATCTGGTGACTTGCTATTCCTGAACTTCATATGTGAGTGACAGTAAGGACAAGTGCATGGCTTCAGAAGAAGGCTCTCAACAGGTTTCTTAGATAACAATAAGCATCTGCTTGTGCTTTGCCTCTGGAGCCCTTTTCTTCAGACTTTCAACAGTAATATGAAGAGAAAGTAGCCTGCTTCTTCAGAACATTGGTTTGTTATCAAAATAATATGTCCATTGCTAAGGGCAGACTGACATATAAACTCTGCTCTCTGGACACGATTTATGCCTGCTACAACTGACTCTTCATATTTAGGTCTGGGAGTTTTTTTATTTCTTTAACTTACTACCAAATCAGTATTATTTTCTTGTAGGTTAAATATTAATCTCCCTTGATCTCAACGTAACATTTCAAAGAACCACATTTTTGTTAAAAATTGTGAGCCATCTGCTTTCTATATCAGAACAGTAAAATTAAGTAGCTCTAATTGTACAGAGCATCAAGGTCCAAACATTGGATTCCCAGGAAGCCAGAAGGACATTTTTTAAAGTAGCTTCAGAGTACAATGATATGAAAGAGCAAAGTAGTTAAGCAGTAGTCCTCATCTTTAAGGATTTACTAGGGTCAATTTCCAGGGTGGAGGAGAAAATGAAGGAAATGTTGGTGGCAGTTTGAACCTTGCCCCCACTGCCGCCTCCCCCACAGCACCACATTTGGGTCCTTGGCACTTAAAATGGAAAAATAAAGCCACAAAACCTAAGAAGGCGGGGAGAGCACAAAACACAGCTGAGAGTGACAGCTGTCTGCAGCAATGAAGGAAGATGGACTCCTTCATTTAGTTAATTATAGCTTGTCCCATATTACTGGGCCCGTGCTCTGGGGGTGTGCACGTGTGCGTGGGTGTGTGTGCATTGCTGAATTGCTCTGTTAAGGCGGGCAGCCTCAGTATTTCCCTTTTAATGATGCTGCCAGATGATTAGCCCAAAAGCTCTTAATGAATGAGGAGACTGTCAGTCAGCAGCAGCAGCCCAGCTCTCCCCAGGGGCAGGCTTGCCCACAGAGGATTCTTTCCTGGATATAAGGCGCCATGACCCGTTCAAACAATAACAGGGCCAGCTGCAACGTTTGTCTGAGGCAGTGCATTGTGGCCTCTGGTCCAGGATATAGATGCAAATCCTTTATGGCAGAGCTGAAGAAAGAAATCATGCAAACCAGGGATTCTTCAAAAAAATAAAATAACTTCTACTATAGAGAAGAGCACTCTGATGAGTGATGGAGTCTGATTTTTCGCCTCCTTTCCTAATTTCCTAAAACTAGAACTTCCTTAAGAAACAGGCTTTTTTTCTCCTCTGAGCCTCCTACCCCAGCTCCATCAGCAGTACCCTTTTCTAGTTAGGGAGAAGAGCTGATATGTCCCTCATATCCCACATGGTCCTTCTTAAAACAGGCATCTTGAGGTTTTCTAACACCTAAAGACCAAGGAACGGCCCCTAAGAGTGCCCATGTACCAAAAAGAGGTCATTCCAGCAGGGTCAAAGGACTGGACTCAGAGGAAGAAGCAAAACCCTTGTTTTGAGAGATGTGAAGAATGGATGAAGAGGAAAAATCATTCTGAGACCTAGTTCAGACCTTTTTCCTGATAGACAGGTCAGCTTTGCCAAGAGGATGACCTGATTTCTTGGCTGCCTGCATACACGGTACCCATTTTTTATAACTGGGCAAAGCAATAGCACAGGCTGGGGAACAGTCATTTTTGTTTGATTCAACCATGATATGCACAACTGCCAAGGGGCTCCTTGCAGGCCCCAGCAGTGAGGCCAGCCGAGAGTGCAGTTTTGTTATTGTAGCCGGAGGCCCGCTTCCAATCCAATTACACACAACAGCTGTGCTAGCTCCTCTTTTCCATCCCCTTTGCTTCTTTTACTATGTAATTCCAGGATAGGTTTTGTCGTTATCAGGGGCAGTGAGTCAGGGTGAGCGGCACCTACTCTGAGTGATCAAAGGAATAAGAGCATGAGGTAAAAGCCAAAGAGAAAGTCATCTACCCCAACACATATGGGCAGAAACAGTGATCAAACCATGCTATCTCCTTTCCCCCATGGCAGAAGCAGTATTCTGACACTGCACATGGCATATTCCTTGGAAGTATTCACATTGAGAGGGCTACAAAGACAGTGGTGTTTGAAAGCAAGAAAATAAACATGCAAGTGTTTGCAAAGATGGCCACATGCACAAGGGAACGAGTGCAGGAGGCAAGACCTAAGGGTGAATGCATTTTATGGCTGACCCATAGTAAGATATGTATCAGCGCAAATCAGAGCACTTGATCAAGTAGGTGCACAAGTTGGGAAAAGAAGTACTGTTAGGCACGGAACAGGATTCGTCAGCTTAGAAAAGACATGTCTGACAATATATATGATAGAGGTAAAATCCCAAATAATGCAGACCAGTTGAACAGGGAATAATTATTTTCCCTACTTGTCAGAACACAAGAAGTAGGAGCTACTGAATGAAATTCTCAAGTAACAGGTACAAAAACAAGTGAAAGAAAGTACTTTCCACATTTGAAAGATTAAATAATGGGACTTGTTATGACAGGATCCTATGGAAGAAAAAAATATACGTGGATTAAGAAAAACAAAGACTGGATACATCCAAAGAAAATATGTCCATCAATGGATGTACAACTCTACGATCTGGATGCAGTATCAGGTCAAAAATCCTTAAATCAGTGACTACCAGAAACCACAAAGGTATATCAGGTCAAGACCAATGCTAACGTAGTATCTTCAACTTCTTCCAATGCATCTGCTTTCGTAAAAAGAGGCTTCTGGGATAGGTGAATTCTTGCTCTGAGGTTAGTGATCACCACTGCCATGTTGTTGGAAATGGGTGTGCATGGAGCTGAAAAACATTCACACTTCAGTGCAAGAGAATCCTATTTGTGGGCAGCGCCTGTACAAAGGGCGCACAAGAATGAAAACACCAGTGGCACATATGAAGAAGAACATAAGCCTATACAAACTGGTTTCAAACACCTGTGTGAGCAGCACTGGGTGGATTCTGCTATCAGCTGTAATCTTACCTAGAGCCTTCTGCAAATAGGAAACTTTAGATGGGCTGAAACACAATTCACACATTTTCATGCCCAAAAAGCAGAGTTCAGCTTCAAGGAAGCAGAAGCCAGCATACAGGTACTGCTTAAATGACCTTATGACATAGAGCTAGGGAGACAAACTAAAACAGGAGCCCTGAGATAAGAAGGCAGAGAAGCTTTAAAAGATGGAGTTTGAAAGATTAAAGATCTGGATCAAAAAAGTGTTAGTATGCTTTTGTCTTCAAGGACTTCTGTATCCTTATGAAAGAGTTGTTCAGGCAAACAAGGACTAATTTTTCCTCAGGGCCCCAACTAACTAGGTCATTTCTACTGAGTTGTGTCCATTCAGTTACATGAAAACTCTAGTCAGCAGTAAAATCATAACAACAAAATGCTTCATCTCTTAGCTTCCTCCCCACAAACATCTGAAGTTCTCTCCCACAAAGATGATAAGCATGGCATGAATAGGAAAAGCACTCCAGGTATCAGTACCAGTCACCATAATATCTAGAACCCATATTTAGTCCTTTCTTCTTCATATATTCTTCCACTAAAAAAAAAAAAAATAAGTGAGACAGGAGCAGATCACTTGCTCCTTGATCAACTGGTCTTTGCACCATTTGCCTTTCAGAACCTAGACCACTGGCAAAGAGTAAAGGTGCAAAGAAAGATGGGACCTTCGGTTGTCTCTTGAAAGGAGTGTAGCACACCAGCCCATTGCCAGAGTACCCCTTCTTCACAAAAAGAGATCTTGCAGCCAGGGAAGGCTCATACTACACGATTTTGTTTACTTTGAACAAGACTAACTCATTTACACCTTGCAGAAACTGCACCCAGTAGTGCCCTATGCTGTGGTCCCCACTGCTGCCAGCCCAAATCTGTTCACAGCTACCTTCCCTTAATGGGGAACTAGTTTTAACCAGTTTATTCAACAATAAAAAGTACTCAGTTAATCAATGGGCTCTTTATAGCCCTTCTGCTGCCTGGGGGTAAATAGTTACCATTACCTCATAAAATCCCTAATTTGTCTTGCAAAGAGTGGATGGTTAAAGTAACCATTTTGACAGGGGCCTGGGGCTCTGTTCTCACAATATAGATAGCTGGATGGCCAGACAGGGAGGAAGCCTCTGCACAGCGGAGCAGAGTTGAAGCGCACACTCCCAAAGCCTCTCGGTGGTCCGTATCACAGCCCAGTCACATAGCAATGCCAGCCTCCTCTCTAGGGGAGCTGAGCAGAGGGATTAGACTGCCCAGGAGTAAACCATTACAGAGACCAATAACAAGGTGTGGGTAATTGTCAGAGACAAAACATACAGATGAGTGCAAGAGCACAGGCAAAAGAGGGTTCACGTGGGATTAGAAATCCACATGAGAAAGCACACAGTAGCCCTGAGAATGAGAACACATGTGTATGAGCAATGGGGAGAATAAAAAATGCACATCCAAGCGTATAAATTATGAGAATAAGAGGGCAGTGGGGCAGAAGAGCCCATTCAAGAGAGCAGAAGGATGGACCACTCCAGGGTGCCCACAGTAACAGCAGCATGGTCCTGCCCTGGTTGTGCCACCTCTGCTTGGGCCCCTATTAGTGATACCATTGTCCCCTGCAGACTGTGCAGGCTTTGGAGATGACCCTAATATTGTTTGAGGCAACACTCGTTCATAGCATAATATCATGAATCCTACTAGTAGAGCATAGTAAGGTGATGCCTTCCCAATTCAATCATCCTCCTCTGCCACAGCCACCAACAGTTTCAGGGTGTGGTGGAGCGACCCGTGACCCCAAGCCCTTGGTACAAGTCCTGTGAGATCCTGCCAAGGTGAGAGGAGATAGGAATTCCTGGATATCTCAGACTGGGGCAGAGAAGGTACATGTTCAGTGCCATGGGTCACTGAAAAGATTCAATGTTACGGTTGACAGAGCCTTTCTTTCCAAGGCATGCCAGGCAACATTTGCCGTTTGGCCACTTTTGTCCCCATGGTTGCCAGCTGAGATGTGCAGAGAATGCAAAGGACCTTGGCAGAACAAACAGCAGGCTGAGAAGAGAAGCCAAAAGCCTGAATATGCAGGGGAATTACCCAAGCGTCTGGCCCTCACTGCGTCTCTCTGAAGTGTTTCACTAAATCTGATTATCCAAGTGTAGAAAAGAAGCAAACTGAATGAAGAACTCATTCCAGGTCCAGGTCAGGTTTAGAAAAAGTTATGCAGAAAGCTGAAAAGGAAAAGAGCCTGGACTCTCCCATCATCCCACCCCAGGCAGGGCAATGCCAGCTGCTTCCCTGGGCTCTCATTTCCATTCCATATAATGATAAATCAGGTGGAGCTGCCCGAGTGTGAGGTAAAAATTAGTTTCTTAAGCTTCAGTGGCAACAGGATGTGAACTACAGCATAAGGTGAGCTAGTCTGATTAACCCTTGTAGCTGAAACTGGGGAACTCAGATCCTTTCAGCAATGAGAGAGTAACCTGGGGAGGGAGGTTTGGAGTTCTCTGTGGTAAAATACTTCCTTGTGGAAGAACTCCCCAATAAACAAGCACATAAAACACACATTCTTTTTTCCTTTTAAATGAACCATTTGTGCCCTGTGGGGAATTGAAGTTTTGATACCTAAACAAGACCACACATTCACATTTGTCTGGAAGCATACTCAATGGTTTTTAAAACCTAAAATAAAACAACAAAAAAGAACCCCTTTGTTAGTGGAAATGAAACTCAACAGGTTATCGGTGGGACCAGCAAATGAAGTAGACCACAGCAGGAGAAGGCAAGTGAATGAACTAGATTTGTAAGCCAGATATATTAATGCACACATTAATACAGATGTATTAGCAATAAACTGAATATAATGCAGTGTTCAATGCCAGGTAAGTAACAATACAAGCAACCATTTTTAATGCAATTTTCAGTCAGAAAACATCCCTTTAACTGACCAACACAATGTAATCTCTGAAGAGGGAAGTATGTGACCTTTGCTACAATGAAGCCCTCCTTTTAACAAACACTTCGCAATCCAGACCCTGTGATGTCCACTATGAAGATTTGTTCTGTATGCTTTCAGGAAGCAAGATGAGATTTCTGCCCCTGGTAACCGCCCACCACCACTCCCTGAAGAGCTGGCTCTCAGCTCAGCAAAGGCAACACTTACCTGGAATATGATTGACATCTGTCGAGGTGTTTTCATGGCAAGCAGAAGGGAGAAAAGGAGAGAGAGAGAGAGAGAGAGAGAAGAGAGAAAAGCCATTAGGGATGCACACAGCAACTCAGCATCCTTGCATGGAAATCAATTTCATGCAAAACCAGAAGTAATGAGGTTTCTTTGAAGGCCATCCATCTGCAGCCAAGCACCCAGCCATGCAAGGGAGAAGGCACTGGCTCCCTCTCCACTGTGCATGTAGAAGTGAATCCACCATCATATCTGTCCGGAGAGAGAGTTCCTGGAATCAGATAGAACCAAGCTACATCAGTTCCTGTAAGAATATTGGTTAAAATATTCTGTTTTTCACACACAAATGCAAAAGAAAGAAAGAAATAAAGAAAAAAAACAACAAAAACAACAACCTGCCTGCAGTAGGTTTCTATTGCACATAAATTCAAGCAAGTTTTCAAAAAAAAGAAAAGAACCTGCTCCCCTTTTATAAGGGGCCATGTGAATTTATGACCAGGTGCAAGACACTCAACACAGTCTCAAAGTCTAGAAGAGAGCCCATTCCTTTTCATTCCTCCTGTTCATCATTCCCAAAACAACATCCTTCATTGCAGACAGCAGTGTGGGTGGGGGAGAAGGAGTACCAGAGGTTTGCACATCCCACATGTTGTGTTTTCACAAGATGCCATTGAGTATTTTTTCTCTTTGTGACATAAGACTACTTTTCAGAATCAATCACATAAATCCCAGAATAAATTAGTCCTTCAAAAAAGAGAGGAGCAAGACTATGTAAGTGATAGTATCAATCACAGAAAAGGCATATCTCTGAATGTAGCATCTGTTTTGGGCAGTGCCCACCAACCTCAGAGAATGTACTCTAAAAAAATGCCTCTCATAATTTTTTTAGTATTTTTTAGTCTAGCTCTGAATACATACACTTATCATAACACCATGAGGGAGGAACCCCTGAAATCTCATGGTATTAGACTAGATCATTATTGCCCTTCCAAGGGAGTGCTCCAAAGTAAAAAATGAACATGCCTGAGGTAAGTGGGCCCACGTCCATTCTTCCCTGGAGGCCATGTACCTTGCCCAGGAGGTGTGCTGCTGCAGATATGATCTTTCAAGTAAGACTTAAAAGCAATACATTAACAATTTAGACTTCTACAGGTCCTGGACCACTTGTGCCACAAGTCTAGGAGCATGACATGCTGGGTACTTTGGCTATACACCAAGGTCTAAGAATTTATTCTCCTTCCCTGAATATCCCCTCCGATTTCAACCAGTATTCCCCCTTCCCGTCCAAACTAGCTGTGTTGCTCTTAAACTGGTACGAGTGATTCCTGTGCACGTTGCTTTTTTATTATGACTTTGTAATGGCTCCAGAATCATTTGAGGAAATGTCCCTGTGGTACATCACACATATATCAAGCCATCCTTCCCTAAGGAGATAATAACCCAAATACACCAATGAACAAAGCAGGGATGGACTGTTGCATCAACTCGTTTAATTTCCATAGCTTCTATTAAACATATGTGTCAGATCTGAAGAATGTTATTTGCTGCCTTTCCTCTTTTAATACATAATTGTATCTAAGAACTGGTGTCTTAATATGCAAGCATGGAAGGACACTTAGCACTGAAAGTTCGTCTGAAATTAATTACTTTTTAGGTAGGAAAAGAAAACAAGTGTCAGGCAGCAATGTATGCACTGAGGATGGAAGGCAAAAGGAGGTGAGAGCGGGGGCAGAAAGAAGGAGCAGACCCTTAAAGACCACTGCAGAATGTGAGCATGATGACAAAGAATTTACAAGTTCACAGCCAGGACCAGAGTTGAGGTGTTGCTTGGGAAAATCAGTGGCAGTCAGAGAAGACGATCACACATTTCAGAAGAGGAAGAAGGGAGCACCATAAGGTACTGCAAATTTTTCTGATAATCCAGAAGCTGCTCCAAGGCCTATTCTAAGCAGGTGCAAAGCTCTAGACTCAGGACAACAGTCCTCTCAGCCTCCCTGCACACCCAACAAAGAAGCAGGCATGGCTGCAGCCCGGGCTACATCGGGGGTGTGGGAACAGCAGGCAGCCTCACCAGGGTTTCTGTGCTCCAGGAAGAAATCTGTGGGCTGTTCAGGTAATAAAAAGGATCATCAGATAGAAAGGCCAAAAGAAAGACCTAACCAAGGGTGAGCAAGGGATAAACACATTAAGCAAATAAGAGAAGAGGCAGTGGGCTGTAACTGATACACTGCTCGAAATAATACTTATTTAACTGTGAGTGAATTAAACAGGTCATGAAGCTGTTAAAAGGGGGAACAATGAAGTGTTAAGAGCTACACAAGCATCTCTAAAATGTAGTTTCTCAATGGCAAGTAACAGGGGGCAGACAGCAAGACGATTTCCATTTACCCACATTCTTTGTTCTGATGTCCCTAAGAGAAGGTATCCCTAATCCTCACTGGTTTTACTCTTAGCTCTATTTTTGCTGTATCTTATCTGGAAAGTTTCCACCCAAGACAATTTCTGTATACACTACTTGCATCAGAAAAGTCACTATATGCATCTCTGAGACACTTTTGCAGTATTTACGTATGTGACAGCCTAGGTCACTAGTGTTACTTCCCATACTAAACACAAAGGGAGTTTCTTATACTGCAGACACTCCCCCCATGTGGTATCTGCTGGCAAATGCTGATTTTCAAATGGTAAAGCTACTTGTTTTTTCTTTTAAAACACACACGAGAAAGTACTGCTTTCTTTGCAAAGACAAAACTGGCATATAGCCAATCAGTCTTCACAAATGACCCTACAATAAATACCACTGTGGCATATAACTGAAATTGCCATGCAAGTCCTCACAGGAAACCTTGTAACACCTCTGCAGTGTGGTGCACCACGACACTGTGGTGCACAATTAAAACCATGGTTGCATATATTGACAAAAGGGGCCCTTAATAAGAAAGTTGTGACGCAGTACTTATGGCTGGTAGCTCCACAATTAGAAGAAATCTAATGCCTCAAGAAAGGTAGAAGACACAGATGCCAAACAGGCAGAGTGACCAGATTTGGGGAGCTGAGTTGACTCTCCTTCAGTCTGTCTTCTGAGACGTTCTCTCAAATTCTCTTCATGTTTTTCTGGTTTTCTCTTCCATCAGCACTACCCTCCTCCCCCCATGGGGACCTCCTACCTGCCACAGGGACTGAGGACGTACAGCGTTCCTCAATTAAACAGGGAACATGCAGAACCCATGGCTAACAAAAAGGCCAGCGACCATGAGACTTACTGCCATGCAGACAGAGGTTTCTCCACTTTCTCCAGCTCAGAACACTTCAGACACAGAAAGGTCTGCCTGCTAGCAAAACACAAGTCAGAGTTTGCTTTAACCTATACACAAGAGACCATTTATTGCACTTTTGTAAAGGGCTGAGCGGCAAGCTGGTGCTGTTTGCTTTTGTTCTCTGATGCTAATACTGGGTTGAAAGAGGGATCAGCAGGGCTGCTGCCTTTGTCTGGTGCAGCCCCAGCCATCTGGGCAGGGCAGAAGGGGAAGGAGGAGGATGAAGGGGAACAGGAGGAACAAAGCCAACATTATTATAGGTCAGATCATTCCTGTGCCTGGAGAGGAAACATCTGAGGTATTTTTAATTCTAAAATTTTTAACAAAAAGTTTAGCAATAAGGGAAGATGTCATGAGAGTGCACTTCTGTCTCCAACTGGAAGACAAGGACAGCACAGACTTTCTAAGCGCACCCCCCCTACCAGTATACATCACCTTGACTTGAAGAGACCTACTTTCATTCCCATCTCCATGGTCCATTCAATCTTGTCACTTTCTTTGATGGGCTGTGGATACCTGTCTTCTGCCAGCCAAACTGAGAGCCACTAACTCAATTCACACATCACAAACTAGCTGTCAGGTGGAAGCATCCTAGGCTGAGTGGAAAAGAGTACCTAGAAGAGAAGGGCACTGTCTTGTACTATGAGTTCCTCAAAATCTCCGACATCCCCCTCCAGGGCTCTCTGATGACCCTCTCTCTGAACACCAGTGTGTGGAGAGGGCTGGGGAGCTGGCAGAAACTGGGGAGAGGAGGGCAAAAGCTATAAAACTTAGAGGCATCTTTCTGTCATAGGAGACCACTCACAAATGCTGCCTTTAGACAGAAAAAATGACCTTATTCTGAAACTCATTCAATTACCAACACCTAAAAAAGTTTTTCTAAAGCAGGTTGGTCTCACATCATGCTGCAAATACAGAAAATGGATATAGGTACAATTTCACTGGCAGAAACATGACTGGTTGGGAACTCTCGGTCACTTACTTCGACTTACTGATATATGTGAAAACAGTTCAGAAACCATAGACTGATGCATTTATGGCAGCCTGTGAAATTATTCAAAAGGTATGTGATGAGCCAGCCTGTACTCCTGTGGTGTGGTAGTAAGAGACACTGGTGACTCAGAAATGTGTGATTTCCTGTTAACTGAGCTCTGATATAACATTTTAACAATGGGATAAAGAGCTGCATTTTGGCTGAGCTGGCAACCCCTCGAATTGCAATGAACAAAGTCTTAATTAATCATCAAAGTGTTAATTCTAGATGCTGATTTGGCAAGTTGTCTCATTCCATCCTAACCTGGTCTGTTAAAGGTAAATGTCACTTCCTATGCCAAGCTGCTGGGCACCAGTGCTGTTGGTGCAAAACTGTACAGCTTCCCTGTCTTTCTCTTCAGGAAACAGTGGTTCAGAGAAAACTGGGAGGGTTGCAGCGACATAAAAAGAAATAGTATTGGTATTGTATAAACAGCTTCTAACAACAATTTTCTTGGGTAAAGACAGGCTATGTAATGAAATCAGTTCCAAGCATTAGCACAACATCCTTGTAGTGTCCATGCTCGCATACGAGACAGACACATTGAAGATTGTCATATTTATGGTTAACTAGGTTAAAATCCTGGCTTCATTAAATTTATTAAAGACTTGACAGTTACTTTGATAGTGTCATGATTTCATTCCTCATATCTGCTTAACATCTTTTGTCTTACTCTGGTAATAGGCTCGATTCATGGTCTCCTTCCACTGATTCCAATGGAATTGCCACAGAAATAAATTTGACCAATTCTATTTGATTTGCTAAACATTTAGGATACTGAAACAAATCCAAAATCACTCGAGTCCATGATGTCTGTCACTGAGCTGCACACTGGGATCATGAAGAACCTCACAGTACTAGCAGGTGTAGGCCACATTGTCTCACTCCAGAAGAACAGGACCCTGTAATTTGTGTTAATGGAGTGTTGAACACTTTTGATTTTATTCAGTAGAGACAAGTGGTGACAGATACACAAACAAGTTCATTACAATAAATTACATTTTTCTGTGTCCTTTGTCCTATGGGATCTCTTAGGCTTCAGTCTCTAGGGAATAGTACTCACTTGATACGTTGCATAGAATTGCAGACATTTGTGGTACTGTGCAAAGAGCTAATACTTGGGCTCCCAAAGCACTTATTAGCTGTGAATATAGGAATCATTCATCCAGTACTGAAATGCAGCCAGCTCTGAAGTGAAAGAGACAGATGTTTAACAGCTTATAGGAATGCCATGCAGCAGTTTAGCGTGTCAGATTTAGAACAAACAAACTAGAACTACCTAAAGAGGCAGAATCAAACCTTCCTCTAACTTGGCTGATTCTACTAAAAGTGCCATGTGACTTTAAAGCAATTCTGATTTAAATGAGGTGAAATCTTATTGAATGATTAACAGTGATTTCGTGCCTCCAGTGCTCTTCTCCATACTATGTGCATTAATGCCGTGGGGCAGCCTGCCCTCTCCACACAGTCAAATGTGAGGTTGACTGACGTGCCCAAGTATGTCGCCCTCTAAAGCCTATGAAGTTTGAGTGGATCCTATATCTACTAAAGAAAATGGACACTTCACCTCAAGGGGCCAAGCTTTCTCTAGTCAGGCAACCAAGATACTCAGGCAGAGTGTGCACTATAGCTAGCTGGGGAGAGATTTGCAAGCAACTATGGGTTCCCTGCAGTTGCCTGGCCATTTAGAAAAGCACTTTCATATCAATATGGTATAGACGGATTAAGCATGCCTACTGCTTTCAGAAACCAATGTATAGAGCTACTTAGCTCCAGTAAGAGGAAAAAAAAAAAAAAAAAAGAAAAAAAAGAAAAAAAAAAACTTTGAGAAATGAATTCATAATGATCCCTCTAATTAACTCTATATCATTACTATTCTTAGATAAAGCTGCTTGCTGATTTCACGGCTTTCAGTGAAAGTACCATCCCCTCCCACACATCCCAACAAATATGCTCAAGAACATTCCTCAGGGGCCTGGCTACATTGCTGGGTAAAAAGCCAATAATTCTGTAGCCTACTACTAGCAAAACTCCAACTGGATTCTAATTACACAGTGCCCTCCAAACAACCCGTTGATCTTCACATAACTGCCTAGATACATTGCTGAGCACCCCAGAATGAAGCTTCTTTCTATTTCATCCTAGGTGCCTGGGCACTGGAGGAAATAGTGGATTTGCTCCCTCCTGTTTTGCATAGCACCTCCATACATCTCCAGTCAGCCAGTTGTATTCACAGTCTTGCAAAGTGCACAAAGACACATAGCTGTTTAACTTCTGAAGGGCAGGTGCAAGCAGAAAACAACAAAGGGTCCTCCATATTCATCACAGATAGAATGAGAAGAAACTTATGATGCAGAAAGGGAAGTTTTGGTTTAATGTTAGAAAAATTTGGTAGCAACAGGGTGGTGAGGCTCTAAAATAGCTTGGCTACTGGGAGTTAGCCACTGGCATTGGAGACTATTAAGAAAAGGCTAGACAAGTATTTCTCATAAATTTTTCAGATACACCTGATCTTGTCTTGGAAAGACTAGTTGGCCCTTGAGACCTTTTCCAATCCCATTTGCTACGATTTTATTACTCTAATTCAAAGCACACTCTCCCCAGGCAATCCCGTCAGTAACAGCTGCCAGGCATCAGAAGCTAAGAGCTTCAGTAATGGAGCAGGGCAGACAGCAAGGCCAAGCCTCTGACAGCAGCCAAGCACAAGTACTCAGGGAAGAGTCAAAGGAACTGAGAAAATTCACAGTACCCTTATTAACAGCTTCCAGCAAGGAGAGACTGGTGGAGGTTACATCATAATCAAAATGTTTAACAGCCTCAATGGACTCTTCCCTTCTTTAATTTGTCTGATCTCCTCTGGAAGTAGAATTGGTCCCGTGTGAAACAGTATTTTAATTTGTTTGTTTAAAACCTGCAGCTGAATACATTGCATTGGGTATCCCCTTCCTGTTGCTTCATAAAAGATTATGAATAAACATTCAACATCATCACAGCACTGTGATTATAACTATCCACCTCACCTCCTGCTTTCGGCACTTCTTTTCTAAACTGAAGAATGCTGGTCCATCAAGACCCTCTGCATATGGCAGCTATTCTGTGCCTACAGTGAACAGAAACTAAGTTATCTAGAGCAGGACCAGTTTTGAATTTTATCCTTGGGTTAGTTGTACTGGGCCATTTGTGCAACTAGTATATTTTAGCACAGGTCTAAACCCATCGGAAGCCTGTACCTCCCCTAGGGGCATACAGTACTACTGTACTACTCAATCTGGCCAAAAATCCAATGAGAACAAAGCTATTATTCCTGTCAGAAACACAGGCTGACAAGTTTATGAATAAGAAATACAGACTGTTTGAACAAATCAGCCTAGGAGCACTCTACTTCTCTGGAGATCCTTGTTCCTCACCAGTGCCTGGTGCAGATCCAGACCCCCCTCTTCTCTTTCTATTTAGCAGTATCACACAAGCAGCCCTATGAAGAGCACTCATCTGCCCTAAAATTCCCTCTCAACCCTTGGGCCAAGAACAACCTATAGCTCCTGTGAAGGAGGAATAGATACCAGACAAACAAAGCATGTCATAGAAAAACATGGACACTCTGATCATGTGTGCCCAATTTACACACATACAGTTCACATTCTCCTCCTCAAACACTACGATTTTTCATTCAGTGTTCCATGCAGACAGCAAAAGCTGCCATATGGTTCATCATGTTATGTACTAGAAGTGCCAGAGCTTTTTCCACCTAAGTGGCCACTGACTGAAGGAAAAAAAGAAAAAAAAAAAAAAGAAAAAAAAAAAGGATTAAATAACTTGCCTGCCTTTAGCTACAATATTTGGGATTACTATTTAGAAGCCATTCATATATTAGAAGCAGTGTCAGGATTACACAGAAAGTTGGTTTTCTATTTTCATAGGTCATCTTCAGTGGTAAAAAAAAGAAAGATGACTTCTCTTTCACTCCCAGGTTGGATGAAACAAGAACCTATGACCTTTCAAAAAGCATACAGTACTTCTGCCTGTTTTTTCACACTTCTGTCACATTACCTAGGTATCTCTGTGCCTGCTTCCTTGCAAAAACCTATGGCTAGAAACTCCTACCCTCATTCAGATTTCCCTTCATGGTAAGAGAGCCTCATGCTTTGCAAAGCCTTTCAAAAACTTCTTGCAAGAGAGTTACATTCCCATGGACAGTTGCTTCGCTAGCTTCCCATTATAAGCCCAATTTTCTCTTGACTTTAACAAGGACTAAATCAACTAATGTGATACTTCAGTGGCTGCTGGAAGTGACTAACGTAACAGAGTGTAGGGATACAGGACCAGTTTATCTCCAGTGGCTTTCCTATTTTAATTGATGGCAACTGGATGGATCCTCCTAAATGAAATACCCTCCTCACCAGGAAGGCCTTCCCTGGATTCACCAACATAGCTACTTCTTCTCAGATGTCTCAGATCCAGCAAAAGCAATAATCCTAGAAGGTTATCAGAACACAAAGATGACAGGGAGTCTGCTAATGATGATGCACAACAGTGGACTTCCCCATGCTGACCACCACAAAAATTAACCTATATTTGAGCAGACTTATGTCTTACACTAAAGTGAACTAGTCACATGACACAAGAAGCTAGAAGTAGTTTCACTGCAGGCACTCTGCTATCTGCTCAAAATACTGAAATCAGGTCCATGGTGTTTCACTTTTGTCTGCATCACCTGCAAGGCTGACACAGACACTGGAAACCAGGGCATTAACAACCATACGTCACAGAAAGAGGGTACCTCTCTTCCTGTTGAGCAAGAACCTTCACACAAGCTGAATATTTTCAGCTTTGTCTTGTTCTCAGACCATCACCATGACAGCTACCAAAGGCACTTACTACCCCCAAATCCACTGGAAATTGTGCTGCCTCAATTCCTCTCTTATCATCCAAAAAATGATGGACAGGAATGAACTTTGGGCATATTCCCTGTGACATATACAGCATTGAGGATATTCAATAAATAGTAACACAAAGAACAGAAAAAAGAGTTAACACAAGGAGATTTGGAAAAAAAGTGATAAGTAAGCACAGAAAGGGCTCATTAAGCCTATGAAGTGGCCCGAGCTATAATCTATTTGCTGTACCCAGTCTTGGAATTAATAAAACAAATCCCTCGATAAGTCTGACAGAGTTATTAGAGGATGCTAATATTCCTCTCAGAGCAATTTGAAGAAGCAGAGCTGGAGCCACAGAAGGCTGTGGAGGGAGAAGAAGGGGAATTCTGCTCCAAATCCACCTGACTGTCATTGTCTGCATTGCATTGCTTACCCCTACCCAGCCTCCTCTGGAAAGGGTCAGAGGCTGCACAAGAAGGGGGAAAACTGCAAGGAACAAAACTCCCCATCCCCACTTCTGCTGCCAACCTAATCTTACATGAGGCAGGAATAGAGATGCTGCACCACTGGTTGAGCTCTGTGCTATCTGAGCCCTTCCCTGGGTGCCAGGCTGCAGCAGGGAGGACATCTCATACCACTGGCCTGAGATGCCACCACCTGAGCTCTGAAGAAGCAACAGCCTGTGCAGCTTTGGGGGGTAAGGAATACTCCTTTGCCCAGTGACACCCAGCACTTACTAGTGCCGTATGCTAACACTCCTTGTGCTGCTTCACAGCATCCCAAGACAGAAATGGCATAGTACATCGATCTGCAAGGCACACACATGTCCCACAGAAATCAAGAGGTGGCATTTTCCACACCAAAAGGGACCTCTAGGAGGCTCTATCCAGTAGCCCAAGTATCGTATGTTCAGTATCATGGCACCTCTTTGTTTGAAGGTCTAAGTAGAACTATTAGCATTTCACCACTGAATCCAATTCATGCAATGTTACATATCTCCCTAAAACTCCTGAGATCATACATCTCTTCTTGAAAAAAGGAGAAGGAGGGGAAATAAAACTACCACTTTCTTTCTTATTACTGATTATAGCTAATACAGAATCAAATCTAGGTTTATTACAGGATTCAGACTGGAGCCTTGCAGAAGACACTGTATTTGAGGAGTTAGTTATCTTGACTAGGCCATGTTTGCTCTGCTGGGCCTTGTACTTCGGCCTTCAGAAGTCCATACGTTAGCAGGAGTAGCCACTACGTGGGAACCTGCTGGAGGGCCCTGTGCTGGCCTGTGCTGCACACTGCTGGGTATTGTGACAGAAATAACATCCCAAACCATCAGGAGAAGATACATGATCTGTGTGCTACACAAAATAAAAGGCACTACAGCATGGGAAGGAGGAGGAATATCTATCCAAGGTCCATCTGATGCTGCACAAAAGCAGGGTTCCCAACCTCTGAAGCAATATAAGATTTACTCATTAACTCTATTACTCTTTTTATTATATCTTATTAAAATGTCTATTTTATTACACTATTTGTTATTGAGCCTTCTTATTGAGGTCTGGAAAAATCCCTGCACACTATCTATCACTCGCTTTCTCACCCATGTGCTCCCTAGTGCGGAACAGCTCTAAGGGAAAGACTCCTCAGAAAAGGCTGGCATGGTGCTGGTTAGCCATCTCATGCCATCAGGTGCTGAGATCTGTGCTTCAGTAGTCTCTCTGGCCAAGGAACCACTCAGAGTCTCCTGTTCTAAACACTCTTCTCTCTGAATTGTCTACTGATTTGAAAATAAAGACCATGATCTTGACATTTACTTGGTATCCATAATGCGCTTAGCATGCCTCTGAGTTTGGTATAAGTAAGTATCAGCTAATCATTGATTCATTCACTCCAATTCCCATTAGGATGGAGTTCCAGTGTGCCTGTAAAGTGAGAACTCTATTTATTACCTATAAAAATATATAGTGCATGCTCCTCCAACTTAGAATATTCACCCTAAATACAGCATGAGTAATCAGAAGAAATGCATCTTCTTTTCCTCTCCCTCCTACACCTACATATCATTTTTAGAGTATGTGTTAGTGGGTTTTATATTCCATGTTATTGCTGTATTTGCTGCTGCAATATATATATTTAAATTAAATAGAAGTCATCAAGAGGTTCTATTGGAAGCATTTGCCTTGTTTATTGTTGAAAGGCGCTGCTTGGAAAAGAGTAACTGCTGACTTAAGTAAATGTGAAACATAATGACGGGAAACAGCTGCATTCTGCATCTTTCAAAACACTAAATTTTCTTCTGTGAATGTCTAAATGTAGACCTCCAGCCTGCAGCGGGATCCATGCAGATGCAGACCCAAGTGCATAATCACAGGGCAGGACAGGACCTCATACCCACTGAATTCAGCAGATGTCTGTCTTCATTGAATGGAGTACAATCAGACCCCTAAAATTACGAGCACTTGCATACAGAATATTGAGGTTTCTTGGCTTTTTTTTTTTTTACACAGTGCAATACACTTTTGATTAATGTGTTAACATAATAGACATAAGCTCACTCAGAACAACAGAAAACAGTCAGAAAAGGTGTACAGAAAACCACTGTACATCTTTTTGCTATTGAAAAAATGTTTTAAAAATTCTGCTCTTTCTTAAAACTGTGGAAAGGAGTGTGTGCAATACAGACATTCCATGCTCATTTTCTCACATCCATTGTACAAAAAACACTGCTGAGCAACATGAAGCTTTTCACATCCAAGCCACCAGTTCAAATCCACTATATGTCAATAAAGATTCAAAGTTATTCCCAGATAGCAGTTCTTCCATGACCTAAGTAAAAGCAAATGACTGGAGCACTCAATTAATATCCTAGCTGATTTCTGAATCCAGAAAAGCCACCACCGTAATAATTGGCTTCCAACAGTATATAAGCATGTTGAGCACTGTATAAACTGAGAAAGCACAACCCCCCCCCCACCAAGACAACTGCCAAACACACTGTCAAACACTAGCACTAATTGATACCTCACCTGGGTCTTAAGCACAGAAAACACAATTTAGTCTCCCATTTCTAAATGCAATCTCTTTGCAGCTGAGCTGTGCCATAATGTCAGGGCAGAAAAAGAAAATTTCCACCAGACGCTTGTTGCATGAGTAAAAGCTAGTACCTCTCCTCCAGGAACTGATATTCCTCACCAGCCAGGATCCAGCTCTAAGTGTTCTTGCACCAAAAACATGGAAGAGGAAGGTGTTAGGACCAGCAGTATATGTCAAACTGTCCCAGGGTGTTTGCACCTCCACATCCCTGATGAGGTCATGGGGAGCCTCAGCCCTCTCTTACTCCTGAACAACTCAGGGCCCGTAACTGCAGCATGAACCAGGGAAAGCTGTTCAGCTTACTCTGATTACATCTTACGGAGGCTTATTCACTGCTAGGTGAGTAATCAGTCCCATACTTATAGAGCTAAGAAAAACTTCCTTCACTAGAAAGACACAGCCCTGAAATGAAACACTAACCATTAGGGAGCAGAGACACAATTCATCTTTGGATTCCAGTGATGGAATGCTGAGGCATTTGGAAGAGGGACTGTACCTTCTTTTCTATGACATCTAATTACTAAAGGGTAATATCTATTCTCTCTTCTTCAAGAATTCATCAGTGTGGACCCCACTGTAACTGACTGGAAAGCAGTAGCCCTCCAGGACTGTAGGAGAAAAGTACTTCAGCTATATCAAGGAGTGACTAAAGGATGGTATTCCTGAACTGGCATCTGACCTAGCTGCCTTGTCAAAGACATAATGTTTACCAAGATACAAAATTGATTTTTCTGTATTGCTACCTCTCAACTTGTCTACACAGAAACAGGTACTAACATCTGCTTCCAAGTTCATAGAACCACAGAATCACAAAGTAGTTGACATTTGAAGGGACATCTCAAGACCATCTCTTCTGACCCCTGGACTCTTTCAGGGTCAAACTAGAGCAGTTTACTCAGAACTTTCACTAGCCAGGCTTTTATTGTCTTCAAGGATGGAAGACTATGCAACAGTTGGTGAAGAATATGCAATGGAAGAATGGAACAGATGGAAGAATATGCAAAACAGCCCACTCACTTAATGAGAGCTGGATAAAATCTCTAAGCAGTTCAGAAAGGTGTGTAGTTGATGGGCAGGATACAGCCATAAATACACAGGGAGGTGGTCCAAGAGATGTACTCCTCTCCGCTTCACAGAGGAATGCAAGCTTGAGAAGAACAGCACAGATAATGATTTGCAGAGAAGCTCAAGGACACTGTAGGAATTAAGTTGGAGTTTCAGTCATGGAGTTTCAGTACCATCTTTTTGCAACTGAATGCTGCATGATACAGCTGAAACAACTGAAGATGAGTCTTTTTATTAGGGGGCATTCACAAGAAGAAACATTCAGGGAGTGTAGTGACAGGACAAGGGGTAATGGTTATAAGCTGAAAGAGGGCAGATTTAGATTAAATATTAGGAAGAAATTTTTCACTGTGAGGGTGGTGAGACACCGGAACAGGTTGCCCAGGGAAGCTGTGGATGCCTCATCCCTGGAGGGGTTCAAGGCCAGCTTGGATGAGGCTTTGAGCAACCTGGTCTAGTGGAACGTGTCGCTGCCCACGGGAGGGGGGTTGGAACAAAATTATTTTTAAGGTCCTTTCCAACCCAAACTATTCTATGATTCTATGAAATATAGTACAGTCATACTTTGCTTCAAAGCAAACTTCAGAAGGCAGACATTGAGGCTTCAGATAGAAGTCCCTAATGAAAAAAAGTGAGTATAACATAGATCCTGAAGGACTATTAACTTTGAAAGAGAATACATGATTGGATGTAACTGCATAAGTATGTGATATGCTGATATTGCTGCAAGGTGAACCCCAAGAATTGAATATTAATCCAGCATGTTGCAAGAGCAGCATGCAGGAGCCATCTTTTTACCACGGGCTTGCACAGGTTCAGATAGCTTTAAGCAGCTCCTATTTAAAACTCATACTGTGAGAAGTAATGCCTTCTGGATGAGAACTTGTTGGCTTGTATGAAAATCTCCTGAACCTGTAAGAAGCAAACTGGTAGTAATATTCAGCTGCTCACCTCCCATCTGTCCTGCGCAGCAACAGCTCAACTAGGAATATAATCTGCAGGTCGTTCTGGTATACATCCACACAAGATAGAAGAAGGCTGGGGGCCAGCTGGACGTCTAGACCGGTTGACAACTCTAACACTGTCATTTGGTAAAAGGTGGCCAGCAAAACCATAGCCTTGTACCATATAATCCTGGATATTAGGAAGCATATATGGGGAAGTAATAGGAAACTACATAGCGGCAAAATTAAGCCAATACAAACCTAGCACAGGCAGTAAGTATATGGAGCAGCAGATGGAGCACATGGCAGCTTCCCTTGTAAACAAGCCTGTGATTAAATATCTGTATTAACGGAATGTATAGAAGAACATTTATAAGGACATTTTCAGCAGCCACCAGTTGCTGCTGTCTGGTAAGGAAGTTTGCCCGCTTGGACATGTAGAGCAACAGGGTTAATAATACTGTATCCAGATCCTGATGATTTCCCAGTGAAAGAACAATTGAGTACATCTCCCTGGCTGTTTATGTAACATAACATTATATAGACATATAGCTTATCGGCAGTGCCACAACAGAACTCTGCAAAACAAGCAGAAACACTATGCAGACCAGCCTGACGACTTTCTGTTCCAGGAAACTACCATAGCTTCATCTCCTTCTGAGAGCACATTACTCACCTCTGCAGATAGCTCAGGTGGATATCTGTGCCTTATAGTGATATTGCCCTGGAATGGTCATGACCATTGTCACTGTGGGGAGGACAATAAGGGACATTCTTTTTCTCCAGGACTAGCCATAAAAAGGTGAGGTGGAAAATGTGATTCCCTTGCTTTTATAGAGCCTGGACAGAATATATTGACTTTGTCCACACTCCAGAAGGCCAGAGGTGAAGCCTAACAAATAGTATCAGTTCTGTACACCACCATTTGAGAGGCATTGATTCCTTCTTACCAGTGTAATACAGTTTAATCCTTACTTGTAAACAACTAGAGAAAAATAAACTATCCAAGAGGAGAATATTGCCTGTCCATCATAATGTCCATTAACTTAATTTCTTGTTATGGGTGAAAGATTAACTGTTGTAGCTTTTGTCTACTGGGGGAAGTAGAAAACTCTTCTATTCTAAATGCTGAAAGTTTGATGAACCCTTCATAATTACATGAAGAAGAAAAAAAAACACAAACAAACAAACAAACAACAAAAAAACCCCAGCCCTTGTGTTAACTCTGAGGTCAACAGCACCACTCCTACAGACTGGGTGATGGTATGCGAGAACTGTATGCCAGTCTTGCACTTGGAGATGTCTGTAGATAAAGGTCAACTTCACTATCCTAAACTTCTGACAGAAGACAATATGTATGCATCTGCTAGGTTCCTTCAGACCTAGAACAGTGAAACAACCTCCCTTATTATTTGGTGTAATGTAGCATGAACAAAAGCTGCTTCACTCCTATATAATCTCTTGTATGACTCCCAGAGAAAGCAACACCCACTTCTATTGAGGGCAAGCTTTCCTATGAATGACATCTTGAAAAAGAATGGGGAAAAAAGATATAAAAGATTAAACTGGTCAGATAGCTACAGCCATATTGCAATTTACAAAAGAGGATGAGGCTGTCTCCAAAGATTTATTCACTAAACTCTGAAAGTGTTCCTAATCACCACTGCAAATTTGCAGGTGTATAATGGGTGTGGGCTGTATTGTTAAGGAAGAAGACAACTGTTGTCCTCCAGTATCTCACTAAACTTCTTGGTATGATATTCAGGTTGCTAAGAAAGTAAAATCTATCAATCTGAGAATTGTATTTACTGCAATTCAATGACAAAATGCAAAACCCTAGAAAGCACAAGCTGGGCCTTCTGGTATTTCAGAACATGCAGTCCTGTCCTGTATTACAACTATAAAGTCTCAGCTGAAAACATTCAGGGTTGATCTGAACCTCTTTGAGCCTCTAACGTCTAATATTCCATGGTAGCACCTTGCCACCATAGTATCACAGAATCACAGAATCACA
>NW_010108311.1:0-1664 GCF_000699245.1 Pterocles gutturalis | reverse complement strand
CTGAGGGGGGGCGGAGCCAGGAGAAGGTTGGCTGAGCCGGCAGTAGAAGGGGGCGGGACAATTCTTCTCCTTCCGCCTGGGTCAACCAATAAAATGGCTCCTCAAGGACCTTCCCGCCTCCTGTCATTGGTCGGCTCCGGGAGAAAGTGGAACCAAGATGGCCGCCGGTGGGCAAGGGTCCTCCTGCCCCCCAACTGGGCCTCCTGCCCCCCAACTTCTCCTCCTGACCCCCAACTGGGCCTCCTGCCCCCCAACTGGGCTTGACCTCCCCCAACTGGGCCTCCTGCCCCCCAACTGGGCTTGACCTCAGGCACCAGTGACCCCACAACAACCTGCACCGCCCCCAGGTCCGCTCCCGGCCAATCAGATGAGGGCAGCGGTGATGTCACAGGCACCAGCGCAACCCATAGGCCTCATCCCGGCCTATCAGCTCGTGGGTCACCAACGACCACGGAAACCCCAGGGCAGGGGGTTGAACCCCAAATTCCTGGGATTTCACCCCAAATTCTGTTGATTTCACCCCAAACGTTGTTGATTTTACTCCAAATTCCGTGGATTTCACCCCAAATTTTGTTGGTTCAACCTCAAATTCAGGTGATTTAGCCTCAAATTCGGTGGATTTCACCCCAAACGTCGTTGGTTTAAACCCAAATTCGGTGGATTTCACCCCAAATATCGTCGATGTGACCCCAAATGTGGTCGGTGTCACCCCAAATTCGGTGGATTTCACCCCAAATTCTGTGGATTTACCCCAAATTCAGTGGATTTCACCCAAAATTTCATTGGTTTCATCCCAAATTTGGTGGATTTCACCCCAAATTCTGCTGATTTTACCCCAAATTCTGTTGGTTTAACCCTAAAGTCTGTTGATGCAACCCCAAATTTGGTGCATTTCACCCCAAATTCTGTGGATTTCACCCAAATGTGGTCAGTGTCACCCCAAATTCTGTGGATTTCAACCCAAATGTCATTGGTTTAACCCCAAATTTGGTGCATTTCACCCCAAATTCTGTTGATTTCACCCCAAATGTGGTTGGTGTCACCCCAAAATCGGTGGATTTCACCCCAAATCCTGTTGATTTCACCCCCAATGTCGTTGGTTTAACCCCAAAGGTAAATGATTTCACCCCAAATTCTATGGATTTAACCCCAAATTTTATGGATTTCACCCCAAATTCTGTTGATTTCACCCCAAACGTTGTTGATTTTACTCCAAATTCTGTGGATTTCACCCCAAATTCTGTTGGTTCAACCTGAAATTCAGGTGATTTAACCTCAAATTCGGTGGATTTCACCCCAAATGTCATTGGTTTAAACCCAAATTCGGTGGATTTCACCCCAAATTCTGTGGATTTACCCCAAATTTCGTTGGTTTAACCCCAAATTCTGTGGATTTCACCCCAAATTCCGAGGGTTTCACCCCACCTGCCCCATAGATCCCTGTGTGCCCCTTAGGTCGTCTTCCCCAACGATCCTTCTGCCCCATAGATCCCGTACCCGTTCATCTGCCCCATGGATCCTCCGCCCCATAGATCCTCCACCCCATGGATCCTCCACCCCACGGATCCTCCGCCCCATGGGTCCTCCACCCCACGGATCCTCTGCCCCACGATCCTTGTGTGCCCCATAAATGATTATTATTTTTATTTTTCATTATATCGATT
>NW_010108310.1:59241-78073 GCF_000699245.1 Pterocles gutturalis | reverse complement strand
ATGATCTTTAAGGTCCTTTCCAAGCCCAACCGTTCTATGATTCTATGATTCTGATTCTATGATCTTGGCCCTTCAACGGTTAGCTTTGGACGGTGGGATCAGCTTTTCAGGCTAGTTACAAAGAAAACCAAGCCACCTGTCATGAACCAGGGTTTTCTAGAGCTGATCACTCTCCTTCTTTCTGCCTCTTGCCTGGCACCCATAGACCCCTCCACAGAAGGTCTCTTCCTCACCGAGGAACTGTCAGACTCTGGCACGTTGTGAATCACTTTGCCCACCCATGAACTGTAGCTACCTTTGCACTGAGCTGTGCAAATCTTCTTCCAATGCATGGGAAAGCTTGAATTGGGAGGAGTGCAGCCTCTCACCTAGCTAAAACTGCTGGGGCATTTTGGACAGGAAAGAAGTTATTACTGAAAGTTACATTGGAATTTAACTGTAACAATCATATTAACATCCCTAATCTGATGTTACGGGAGTCTTAATAATCAAGTATGAAAACTTAAGCTAGTTGATGGTAAAAATCCTGTTGCCCAAGACCATAACCCTCTTTTTTCACCTGAAAAGCAGTCTTGTGCTCTCTAAATGTTTACTAAACCCTTGCTCGTTACAATTTGTTTAAGATGGAAAACCACCAGGCACTGAGTAATTAATACCACTGTCCTGTAAACTTGTTAATATTTTGTTGTCAAATGTCATGCTACCATTTTTTTCTTAACTGAGGATATCAGTTGCTGCTTTTCTATTTAGGTCTTCCAGAATACTATTTTTTGATGGCCAATCTTAGAAAGAGTTCTCATATGATAATTTCAGGTGTTAAAGCTTCTTTGCCAGAAAAAAAATATCCTCCCAGTTATGCACAGGAAGGTCATCTCCAGCATGCACCACTGTCAGGACTGCTGTAGCACTGTCATAACGGGGTGCTTCACAGCCCCTCCTTGCACCAGCAATCTTCTTTCCACATGGCCCATGCAGAGCTAAAATTGCCCAGCTTACTGAAACAAGGGAGATGTCCCCGTGCTTCAAAACAACAAACAGGAAAACAATTTTCTGCAGCTTTCACAGCAGCTGCCCATAAAGAGAAAGAGCCGGGACTTGAAGTGCAGCTTCCCTCCAGGCTCCATGGCTGCAGGGCGACAACGCAGCTGTGATTTCACTCCCATCAAGGAAAGCTCCCAGAAGAAAGTGATCCCTTGTACTTCCTGAGAATATGAGAAATGCCCTGCATAGCATAAACACACAGACTAAGATTCCTCTCAGCTTCTGGAAGGCCAGGCTTAGTCTTGGAGCACCGGCAAATGTAAGCTCCAGTGTGTGATTCACAGTGTTGAAGGAAAGCAGAGTTTTTGTAAAAATTCACAGGGGCAATAGTCAGCTTCCCTGTTGAATGTACACTGCAGCCCTCAGTAACTGTGCCTCTAAAAGTCATTGGTAATAATTGTACTGAGAAATACTGAAGCTACCACATTGTGCATTGGCCTCAACAGAAGAGCTAGCTGAAGAAACAAACCTTCAAGACAGCTAAAGTCAGACAAAAAATGCCAGTGTATCATCTGAGAGGAGAGAAAAAAGTAGCTCCTTCCTGTGTGATGGAGTTTTTTGACTGAGGATGTTTCACTGATCTTGAAATATGGAAGTACTGAGACTTATGCATCTCTTCTAAAACAGTCAACAGCCAAGCTCCTGCTCACAAAGCTGAAATTTCCAACCATGCTTACGTTGAGCTAAAACCACCGATGCATTGAGAAGGTCTCATAGGACCAAACTCATCCACAGAGGTTTTATAAAACTATGACTCCACCAGCAATGAATCTGTCCCATGTTTTTTCAGTATGCCATTTACAAGCAATAAAGGCTGCTGTCATGCTTCCCACGAGATCCCTGATGAGAGAAAAAGATGATGCATTTATATAAAACCCAGCACATAGACCTTCAAAAAGAAACTTTTGACAATTTACTTTTGACTCCAAAGTAATGTACAAAAAATCGTCGCTCTTTCTGAGTTCATATATGTCTTGTGTTTCTCTTGACGAGTCATTTCTCTTCATTCACCCTTTTACTCTGTTTAGGCAACCAGATTAAGGCTGTGTGCCTGGACTGGGTGCTTTTCTGGCACTCATGTTGTGAAGCTAGCAGCTCGAATAATGGCAGCCTCTCCAAATGGGGAGAGGCTTTATTTCTCACCAGTCTTCCTGGCCCCTTTAGAAGCCACATTTCTTTCCCTTTTATTTGTCCCCTCTTCCCCTTTTCCTTTCTGATTCCAATTACCCGTTAGCTAAGGAGCATCCAACAATATTACTGTTGCCTTCTGCCATTTATAAAGAGCAGCCGGTTGCTTTCATTCTCGTAAACATTTGTATTAGACTGAGGCAAACAAGGAGCAATCCAGTGAGGCTTTCTTGGGAGAGATTAATTTATGTGTGCTTCTTCTGTAGGAGCTGCAGCCCACCATTCCTGTGGAAGAAGCTAAACAGTCCCAAATTGGTAAAGAGTGGGCTTAATCTTTTTCCTGTCATCCTCCTTGGAGACTGCTAGCAGGAGTTGTAGCTGGCAAAAGGACAATGTGGTCAGGATGCCATCTGCTCCCGGTTGCCTTGGGAAACCCTCCAGCTCACCCAGGGCCATGCAGAAATTAGAAGAGTCTTGAGCTTCTGCCTGTGGTGACAAATCTCTGAAGACCTCCAGCTATAACTCTGGTGTTGCCAGTTCTAGCTTCCTTTTGAACTTAGGTGACCAGAGGCTTTCCTCCGTTGAATTTGAGCTGGCTGGAAATCCCCATTCAGTTTGAGATGTTAAACTGGGACAGTGCTGGATTCATGGTTGGCTAATGGGAAGTGGTGGTTCTGATCCTGGTGGATGGCTTAGAGATCCTCCTGGGTCTGGCTGCAACTCCTACCTTTTCACATTCCTGACACTTTGACTTGCACTAATTGCTGAGTCGCTTCTGTATCACCCTGCAAATTTTCTTCCACAAGATGCTAGTCTTTGGATAGCAGGGGTGCCATAAATGAAATCTAACAGACAGATATGACAACAGCTTTGCTCCCTCGCTCTGTCCCTTTGCCTCTCTGTCCTTTGGTGCAATATCAGTTTGCAGGAGATTAATTTTATGTAAAGTTTTACATTTCAGATTGTGATCAGCATTTTTTTTCCCTTGGTTGGCTCTGAGAAAACATATATTCAAGTTTGAGTATTCATCATGTCTGATTAATGATGTGTATATAGAGCTTTCTGTATCATCTTCCTTCTTTCGGTCTTTTTTTATTCATTTGTTTGCTGTACTCCAACCCTGCGGATAGATGGTTCTGCAGTGATAAATGTAAAGTTTGCATAAGCCATGTAACAGCAGGACAGCCTATTATCACTGTACATTTTCCATGGCTGTGCAAACCTCTGTAGGCTATTTTATTGCTAATAGATCCACAGAGAAACAGTAGCGATTTTATGACTCTTTTTAAAATGGAAATTCATGTTTGAGAAATACAACTGGGAGGAAACAGATGTAAACCACTTAAGCATTTGCAGAAAATTGAGATGCACACTCTTATTTACAGACCCACATCGCCTCCATCATTTTATTTTCAAAATTAAAATAAGCAATCTGTTTGCCATGGGAAATGAGGAACCGTAAACTTGTTGTTTTTCCTTTACAAAGCAATGGCCAGCGTCACTGTCTCTGTGCTTAATGGCATTGGAGAAAAGGGATGACAATTCCCCCCCCCTAGATTTTATTGTCTGTAACACATTCACTTTGTAATCTGTGTAAGAGGTATGCAAGTGGGAAAGATCCTAGCATAACCATGTGTCTGAATTCACATTATGTTATAAAAGCTAAATGATTGCCCAACCTATTATAAGGTTTTACCCAAGTATTTAAAGCTATTGAAAACACGATTTAAAAACTTTAATAGCAAATAATTGCAAAGCATTTGCACTCATGTCAGAATGCTAGTGTGCTCATTACCTACACCAGCAGAAAATATTTCTTTCTTCTTGCATGCCAGTTTAGATTACTGATTTTGAGGACCAGGAATCCCATTGGAAAATTATTGTGAAATAACCCTATAAGTTCTGCTCAAAATGTGAACTCATGAAATCACCTGTCAAAAAAAAGACAGCATTTAACATTTGTTAGTTATAATAATACTTTGTGCTGATCTACAGCCTTGCATCCATGGAGACTGGAGCTGAGAATCCTCATACTCCTCTCTTAAGATACTTTGCAAATAGCTAACCAGGGACATAGAGTGTCAGGGAGACTTGGATCTATCTCATGGCACTGCTGAGGGTTGAAGGTTGGAAGAGCACCCAGTCAGCCCTCTACTTTCAGTAGTCAGCAGCGCACACATATTTTTTTCAGCCATGAATTTCAGAATTATTTCTTGTTTTCCAGGAAAGTAAGGGGGCTGCAGTGTTGCAGTTCTTAAAAGAGACCCACAGTATACCACCACATCTGAAGAAGTCCATTGAGCACTGTAAAAAACTCTGATTCTACAAGCTCTGATGTGGGGAATTTGAGAAAAAAATAATTTAAGCACCAACCAATAAAGGAAGAGATAGAAAATCCTCTCCTCTTAGGTACTGGCATTGTGAATGTTACATGAGAACTGTGTTTCATAGAAAACAATCTTAGCAATGTCCTGTGACAGCCAGGTATATACGTACAATAACACTTCCCTACAGCAACAGCTCCATACCCTGGGAGGCAGGAACTGCAAATGCCTTCTGGTCACAACTCTCTGCTGAAAGCCGGCCTCAAAGCTCAGATGAAGCCAGGTCCTTCTCTGCAGCCACTCTGGTAGTCACCTGGACACTGTTTTCTTAAGACGACCTCGAAATTGTGATGAAGTAGCTGGGAAGAATGTGGAGGACATCACCGAGATGCCCTACTTGGACATCCTCCTGTGACATAAAAAGAAGAAAAGGAAAGGAGAGGGGCTTTTATTAAGGACAAAGCCACCAGTGTGCCTGGGTCTTGTCAGCAGAGCTTGCAAGCAGGAGAGGAGCAAGATCAGCCAACTGGAGCAGAGCTGGCAGTGTAAAGCGCACGGAGAGCAAGGATACAAGCTCTTACAGAGCAGACTGAGGAGAAAGAAAAATCAGGTGTCAGGAGAGAATGGCCTGGGGAAGTGGGGAAGCAAAACAACTGGGATGGGAGAGCTCCCATAAAGAGCAAAGCCAGACACTAATTCCACTTTTGGGAGGAAAGACTAACACATACATTGCATTAAAGAGAGCTAACAACACAGACTGCCTTTCCTAATGTTATTCTTGCATGCAAGTGGTTTCCATAGTGATGTCGCTTGATTGCAAGAGAGGAGGTGACCACAAGGCAATCTCTGCTAGGATGCTTTTCACACCATGAAAAGACACAAGACCTTGAATCACTTTGAGAAAATCCCTGCACTGCAGCTGCTCAGTCCCCAGCATGTGGCTGGGAGGGGAAGGGTCGAGTAGTTTTGTCCTAGCCCCTGGCAGAGCGGGGAGACTTTCCCTCTCCAGCCTGGAAAGTCTGTAGAAACCAAAACCTCTTGCTGACCCCACTACATCTGCCACCAGTGGGCCCACTGCATCCCAGCCTTTGGGGCGACCATTCAGAAAATGTGCTTCAGCCCTCCAGTCCATCATGAACATGGCCAGGACTGACACTGGTAAGCTGGAAGAGCCAACGAAATTTCACACAAAATTCAAAGTGAAAGAATTCTTTCTTATACTTTCCTCCACTTCACTCAACACTGATTAGTACATTAAAGAGCTTTATTGACCCCTGGCAATTAAATGGAAGGCTTTCTTGTTGCAGCACTGAAAGAAGGGACAGATTTTCCAGCAGCTGTCTAATATCTCTGTCAACATGGAAATGAAATAGATTTAAGGACCTCAGAAAAGTATCCGAACATTTAGTGTCCAGTAATAATGAATTGCAATTTCTGCTCTCAGAAACTGGAATTACTCTCAGTCTGTTCCACCAGCTTACTAAATAAACATCTGTCACAATTTTATTTTTAGAAAAAAAAATCATCTAAAAGCAGGCTACTAGCTGACCATCTCTTTATTAACCCGGTTACAGAGGCACAGTGTTTGAAAAATGCTAGTGTGAACCATTGTGTCATGTTCAGGCCTGCAGGGAAAAAAAAGGGTAACAATAAATAGCCAAGTAACAGAATGAATGAGAGTCAATTTCACTGGGTTTTGTGAGACACACCAAAACCCTTCAGATCTGTGTACAGCAGAGCTCAGATCAACGGAAAATGTAAAAAACACCACAGTGTTTCCATCCTCCAGCTGCACACAGCACTCCTTGTTCTTAGATCAAGGCACTGTGATAAAGAAAGATCAAGCAGACATAGCCTGAGGACCTGTGAACAGATGTCTGCTCCTTTCCTTGGTCCAGCCCAACCTGCTACAGTTCATATCTTAAAACCAACAATGAGATTGAACAATTATTCCCTATCCGCTTGTTATTGTCATCCAATAAAGCAGCATCTCAAATAATAGCTTTTCTCCTGCCAGCCAAGGTTGAATTCTGCAGAAAAATGTGTTGAAACTGATTAGGTTAGAGAGATAGGTCTGCATAAATAATTGCTGAAAGGCAACTAAGTCAAAATAATAATAGCAGAGAAAATTAACTTTCAGACAGAAAAGCTACCTGCCTATGCTCTCATTTATATACTGAAGACTAATACAGCAAATGAGGAATACAATTCTTGGGACAAAGCAGGTAACCCATGGATTCATGGTGATAGCTGTCACAAACCACAGGTCTTCCCTGAGATCAGTTGGCTTCAAGAAGATTTACATTCATTATTATTATTATTATTTTTATTTTTGTTATCATTATTATTATTATCATTATTTTCATGGAACTATGTTAAGATTTATACAACTCTTCTTGGTTGTTTTGCCTTGTGTGTCTGCAAGGGAGCCTAGCTTTACAGATAATTAGGTGGAATACTCAAAACAATTTAAGATTTCCTTTCCCACAGTTGAAAGGTGTATTTATTTCCTGAATTTCTTGGGGTTTTTTTTTTGTCTCCTATCTGTCATCAGTTACCTTTTTTCAAAACTGGCACACTGTACAGAGTAGATTTCTTCTTCAGTTAATATCACTGTAGTCATTAAAGATCATCACTTTGCTGTGCAGTCAACAACAATCTGAATGTGGAAACCTTCATGACAATCCTCCCTCTCACAGGAGAGAAAGTTTCTTGGGTCAGTATCTCACCCCTTCAAGGTCTCTCTTCTTGGTCTTGAAATAATATTTATAGCCCCATTAGTCTTGGGAGTACCATTCTCTCTTCACAAGGAGCCACTTCAGACTAATCATTACCAACATGTTTTATGCAGGAGTCTTACATCTAATAGCAAACACTCTTGGACCAAGTTGGCATGAGTGGTGTCGTGTCTGCTGAGCACTTCTGTTACTTCTGCCTAGCTCATTCCATGTGGCCTTTTGGTCTGCTTTTCTATTTTTACTTCAGTTTTTGTATTACTATCTGAGAAATTGATATGTTTCAAGTAATCTGACAGGTTCTCTCTCTTTCTTGACTATTTTATTATTTTCAGTGAAATGCATTTTGTGTGGCTTCTTTTGCTCATCATCATAAAGACCAAAGAAGTACATTTTTCCTGGCAAGTGACAGAAGTCTGACAATTCTGTATTCAGGACTGAATTTAAGTTAAATGACACTGTGACAACAAGCAAAGCATTCAAAACCTCCCCCAAAATCTCACAGTTACAAAGTCTCACAGTTACAAAGTGGCTTTCCTACCAACCATTAGGTTGCACCTGACTGTATAGTGCATTACTTTTAACTCTAGTAAAAGTATTTTCTCGTACTTACAGATGAGCAAATGTATAACTCCTTATCCACAAGCAGCAAAAGCATTTCTGTATTTTCATTCACATGCATGATCTAATTTGGGTAGTGTGCATCTTACGAACTTGCAGGACTTGTGAGGCGTATCAGTACCAGACTTGTAAAGTTTTCATTTTGAAGAGTGCTTCTGCATTATCTTTATACTGAGCCTGAAGTTACAGAGCCTGTGGCTGAATGCAATATGTTAGGGATACTGCAAATGACCTAACCATAGATTGCAAACATGAAAATGGACAAGTAGTCCCAGAACCCTTTTGTCACACAAGAAAATTGGAAAGATACAGCTGGCATGGAAAATGTGAATAGTTATGAATATTTTTTACATGTGTTTCCTCATCATCATCCCCATCTCCACCTTGACTGTCAAGGGTGGCTCTGGGGTTTGGTGAAATCTGTGATCTTCATTCCTCGGTGTTGGTGGAAACTGTTGCCAAATACAACAAAGAGGTAAAGTTGACTTGAGGTAGATCTTGAGATTAATGAAATCCTTTACCTGCCGTCATACACCCCATTGCAGACACTACCTAGTTTTTCACAGTCGTCACATTTTTCTTAAAGTCTTGTAGTCTTTAGCTTGTAGCTTCCACTCCCCTTGTCCAAAATTTAAGTCCTTATAATTGCAAAGGAAGGTGTTAAAATGTGAAAAAGACAACCAAAAATCAAAAGGCAGATAAAAGAACTGAGGATGTGTATGTATGCTGTAGATCTCGGGAATATTAAGGAATCTCACTATTATTAAAACTGCATGAAAGGAAATTCTTATGAGTTTAGAAACTACAATTGTAAATTTTGGAATGCCTGGAGTTGGCAATACTGTGTGTTTTCTTACACAGATTCCCAAAGCACACCACAGGGCTTCCTGTATTCTGGAGGTTTAAAATATGCAAGAGAGTCCTGTTCCTGTTAGAGGCCCAATACTCATATCTGAAATCATGTTTTGGCCAAAAGAGAGAAATAAATAACCCATCACTCACCATTTTCTATGGAAATTAAGGAGTTGCACTAAAATGAGCATTGTGAATTTTCCATGTGCCAGTTTGCTGACACTTTTTAGTACACTAGCTGAGGAGTTCAGAAATCAAAGACATGCAGTATCTTCAAACACGAATACCTAGAGCTGTGCTGTTCTGAATGAAAATGGACACGGAAATGAACATTAATGTTTTTCTCTTTAAACTCCTTCACATGGGCATGCTTGATGCTTTCCTCTACTGGGGCTGAAGCTGGAATTAAGTAATGAATAAACATGTCTCACTGAAACAACTTTGACATTTCAACTAAGTTTACTCATTAATTAAGACAAGGTTGTCTTAGCGCCCCAAAAAAGGAGCAGAAATTTGAGAGAACCCAGTGTCTGAAGTATAGTATAAAAAAGCTGTATGAACACTTTGTTAAATGCACAGATTTAACCCTGCTGTTTTGCTCCTAATCATTATTAATTGCCTCCAGTGGTGGACATTAATTTCCCTATTGCAGCAACATGCATCTTGAGTTTGGGCATATCCTAATATATCAAGTGGGACAGGTGATATAATTCAGCTGGTCACAGCTGGAAAGAAGACAGCCACCCACATGCAAGCAGCCTGTCAGCCTTAGTTACGCTGCAGACACCACCATAGCCTCCATAACAACACTGTACATTTATCTCTGGGGATAACTTTACAAGAAGTATAGCCGATCAGTTCATCCTATTTAATCTGCTGTTGTCTTAGCAGGAATACGAATGCTTAAGGCTGAGCTTTAGCTCCGAATTTTGTGGGTGGAGGAGCTTGCGCATGTGGCCAGACTGTTCTCCAGAAGAGCCTGACCCTCTCCTGGTTGTTAGAAAGGGGAGGTTATGGGGATGGTGTCCCAAAAGAGGCCTTGCCCCAGTAGCCAGAAGTCCAGTGCTGCCATCTGGACCATGGGAGATTTGCATTCACATGCCCAAAGTACCTGATTCAGACTGGGAACCTGCTTCCCAAGTGGTTTTTTTGTACATTCACATATCAATCACTTAGCTGGAGAAACTTGCCCAGTAAATTGACTGTTTCTTCCGTGTGGACAAGGGCAGGAGAAGCTGACACAGCTCCACCTTGGAAGATGCTGATGGAGAGAGCCCTTTGTTTGCACACAAGAGATGCAGCTGCAAATGCCCATTCAGACCGTGGTCATGGTGGGAGGAGGATGCGCCTTGCTCACTGCTTTGGAGCCCAAGTTTCCACTCTGGACTTGGGAGGCATGTACATTTCCACAAGAAGTTTCTGGGTTTGATGATGGCACATATCCAGGTGAAGAATGTTTCCTTGGAAAAAAAATCCTTGCCCAGGAGTCCTGATTATATAGTTAATTAAACATGCAAATTACTGCTAACTCAGAGTTCCTTTCCCGGCATGCCCCATAACTCCACCTCAGCAGCCATTGTGTTGTATGCATTGAATTTAAGATAGAAGATAGAGGAAGTTTGAGGAAATAAAAAAAACTGCTTAAAAGGATGTTGGGATTTGACGCAGAGAAAGATGAAGTTTTAGACTAAGCAGGGCCAGGTTCCACAGTTGCCTTTCTTAATTGCAATTAACTGTAAGTTTTCAGCATTGCAACTACCTTATTTGTAGCAACCAGCAAAAGATTAGCCATGGAACTATTTAGCACTTTGTTTAACAAATACGCACAAATTTGGCTGCCTATCCAAAGCATTGTCCAAATGCACAAAAATAATTTATCCAGAAAAAAGGAGGAAATTCAGGATGGTGAAAATTTCTGGAACAAGATCTTCCATTTCAAAATTTTCAGTGCATTGTGAAAGCACCTTTCCAAAAGGAAATTTATTTTTAATATAAAATTACAAATGTATTTTTGGAACCTGAGTCTAATTCTTCGTTTGATGAGGCTTTAAGGCAGTTCTTGTTCAGACCAGCTTGGTGATTCTGGTAACTACTTTGCTCTTGAGTTCACCACTATAAAAGTGAAGTAAAAGAGTTTAAAAAAGCAACTCAGTTATTTAACAGAACAAGTCCTGTTGTAATAGCCTGACATGAATTTGATGGGTCTTCTTTCTGGTTCTTAGTTCATGTGCCTTTCAAATTACCCTAATCATATAGGTGTTATCCTGTAAATTCTTGCGGCATTTCTCAGATATGCCTTATCATTCAAGGATGGCACGATAGAAGTGTAGTCATTTAATGAATCAAAACATTGAGGTGAAACTAGTCCTTAGCATCTTAGCATGTAATAACACTTTATGCCAAAGTTATACAAAGCATTGTATAGTGTGTTTTTAAGCTTGATGCACTTAACTTAGCTGAAAATCATAAGTGTTAGAGATAAAGGAAAAATATGTTTACATGGCTTTGAAAGGCTTTAATTCTTCACTGTGTCTGTGAATTATTCCATACCAGGTCTCCCAAACGATATCTTGATAATTAGATCTCCATTTCTTTAAAGGTGACATTCTGTCCTGACAGCATCTAAATTACGTTGTTTTCTTTTTCTGTTGGGACAACACATTGTCAAAGTAAATCACAGTGCAGTACATTCCGCCTCCTGACTTTGATCCCCGCCTTTTCCCACAGAGGAACGCAGCCTGTGGGTCATTGGTGTGCTGGTGCTGATCAGCTACCGCAGGCATCTGGGGCTGTGTTTACCTCTTTCTTGTTCCCCAGCTTTGTTGGAAGGAGCCAGCATTCCTCCTGCAGTGGATGGGTCTGACTCCTCATTTACTTGACCCCTCACAGCCTTCCTTGGAAAACTTTGTCTGCTTAGCTGTGGACAGCTTTATATTTCATCTGGACTGGCACTTGGTTTGGAGGTCTGGAAAACAGTGTTTATATTTGTCTCATCCTTTTTTACCACTTGGAAGGCAGGCTGTTTTACTACCCAGGAACCAAGTGAAGGCTTTAGTAGGGGAGAGGTTTGCTACAAAATCCAACAAGGAAGGAAAACAATACTGGATGTGCTGCAGTTGCCGTCGTGACCTTAGATTAGATGTTTTTTGTTATTTAGGCAGCAGGAGTGTTTGGGTTAAGCTGCCAGTGCCACTCCATCACAAATCTCTCTGCCAGCCTGTGAATCAGATGCTCATGATTAAAACAGGTCAATTAAACTGTTGGGTTGCTTGTTTTGCATGGCTTGGCTGAACAGCCTTGTTTTAGCTAGAACTGTTAATTTATGAGTTATCACAGGAAGATTCCAGTGTCACGACCACTGTTTTTAACATGAGTTTAAAGGAACAAAGGCTTTGTACTAAAAAGGAAACAGTAAGGAAAAAGCGTTGCACACTGATATGTAGCCTGTGTTCCTTTCAGCAGTGTACATTTCCCTCTTAATTAAAATAGTTAAACTGGGAAGTAGACATTGATGCAATGTGTTGTTCCCATTCTGGAAATATATTCACTAAGAGTTAATAAATAATCCATGAATTCTAATCTTTTAAAGTCATTTCAGAGGGATGAAGTCATCTGCTATAATTGTAAATGCAGTACCTCTGCCTTCACTGCATTCAAACGTAAAGGTGAGAGACTGATTAGAGGTGCTGGGTTGCTAGAGACAGATGCCCCAATTTAAATGCCACACCATTTTTTTCTTTAGCAAATTGAGTCGCTAGAATAATATTTCCTTCTACTGTAAGGCTTTAGCCCTGGGTTTCCACCTGCTTATCCCAGGTTTAACTGGGCAAAGGGATTCATTTTCTTCTTACTAAATCTGCAGGGATGGCCTCAGTCAGTACAGGCTGCCTAGATGGAACAGATTTTCCAGCTACACAGCACTAGTTACCTGGTGCCAGACCTAGAAGAGCATCACATTCTCGTTTTGATATCTGAGGCCAATCTTGCTGCAGGAGCACATTTGAAGCTGTTCTTGATAAATGTAGGGGTGTTGTTCTCCTTTGCTTTGCTTTTAACAGGAGCTGATCTGACTTGGCTGGAGAATCAAGCTTTCCTTGTCCAGTTTCAGTCCAATTTCAGATCCTAAACTGAAAGTACATGGCAGGCTGTAAATCTCCCCAAGTAGCGGGGTTACTGCTCATTGCTGAATTTGGTTTCCCACCTCCACACCACTAACCAGACTCAGGGTGGATCATTTAAAACCGGCTTGTGGGTGAGTATGTTGTCCAGCAGTTGTGATGAGGACTGCAGCATAGACACTCTCATCTCTGATACCTGTGTTTCCGTAACCAGGTTTAATTCTCTTGTTGACAGTCAACTTAGCTGACATAATGCTTTCAGTCACTGCAGGCAAGGATAAGCCATGTCAAGCTTCAGATTCACTCAGCACCCATCAGTTGTTTACTTGCGATGAAATGTCATGATTTGGAGCATGACTCCCCCTCATCTGTAGCAACTAGTGAGTTTTAATTGAAATCTCACCATCAAAGGGCTGCAGTCAAGCACTGCTGTGTTTCTTGGTGATCACAAGCCCAAAGGGAATGATTTTAATGAAGCAGAGAGCCCAGGAACTTGCTGGCTAAAGTCCCACCTAAAGGAAAACTCAAACACACTTGAAAGTGCAGAAATACTCAGAGCAAAGATCAAACTTCACTCGCGCCTTCTGAAGCGTAGCAGAAATGTTACTAGAGATCCAGCCCCGGCTAAACCTAGTGCTGCGGAAATGAGAGACAGGCTGCACTGCTCTCCTAGGTCATTCAATACCCCAGCATTTCACGTGAATATCAATGGCAGCATTGTCCAGTGTATACATTATATAGAGACAGTCAAAAATGGTATATCAATGAGAGCATCTTTAATAGCCATAAAAATAAAGTGAAGGAAGACAGGAGATGATAAATAAAGAACAGCCTGTATTGATCCATCTGCATCTGTTTTGTTAGATTTCTTATACAGAGCATAGGAACAAAAATCTGCCATTTCAAACATCTTCAAAACAAACTGCTTTCCATTAACAGGCAGTGGATGATCTCACAGGTTTTAAGGAAACATGCAAGACGGATCTGCAAAAAAGGGTATGATGAAGATTATTAATATAGCAATAAATTTCATCAGCCTTGACTCTTGAAACTGGGACAACTGCACTCAGCAATAAAAATAATAATAGTCTGAAGCTCTTCTGTAGCTCTGTAACTTCCCTGTGTCACTCACTCTTACCATAGCTTTAAAAGTGGTGCTTAAGCCCATGTGCTTGGGAAATACCAGCTGCAATGCTTTAAGCGCGCATTAATCCTGGATCCCATGTGTGACAGCTTCACAGCAATCCTGCTGCGTCTGAGGACTGCCGTGTTCACCTGGCAGAAGATGAACAGGAGCTCTGGAGTTCCTCTGTGATCACTTCAGGGAGAGCCTGGACTGCAGCTATCCCGGCCAGCCTGCCATGGGCACAACTCGCCTTGTCTCTCTTGGAAAACTGATGCTCATGTAGCTACACTGTAGCTGTCAGAATGGGAGAAAGACCTGAGAGTGGAGGAGACACAAAAGCTTTATGTTATTTATACGAATGTCGGCAGATTGTGCCAGAGTACTGCTTCCCCCGGGTGTTGTTTCACCCTCAGGCAGCACACCCCTTCACCAGCCTGACTGTCCTCTGCCTTGGCTGCCAGGGACTTCCATGTCTTCAGTGGACACTTCCTTCGGGTATTGCTCAGCTGGAGTGTGCTGGCACATCCCATGAGACCGATACTTCTTCCTACCTTCAAGACTGCACAGGAAGAGGGAGAATAAAAGCACAAATAAAACTACTTTTTACCTTATGATTTTTGACTATGCCCCCTTTTCCAGAAAGAAAGCCTTCCTCTCTTTCTGTCAAGGATCTCAAAAATTCAGTGCCCCAAGAACTGGAGTAAATCTTTTGTACTTTGTTGTATGGCTGCATTGGAGAGGAAGAGGACACAACCAGAGAAAAGGGACTGAGCCACCATGGAGTTTGTGCTTGGTGGGACATCACTCCAGGACTGCAAGGGCCAAGTGAGTGACTAGAGCGGAGGCTGAGCTTACAGCCTGCAGTATACATTGGTTTTGGAAGACTATTATGATATCGTAGTCTGTTCGGAGGCAAGTACACAGGGGATTTTGGAATACACATGTACATGTGTTCAGTGGACTCCGTGTGCTCTCCAACACATAAAATATTTTTCCCTTTGAGACCCTGGGTTCTCGAGGCTACATTCCCAGAGCATGTGGGAGGTTTCTCACAGGGCTGCTCTTCCCGCCCCCCCCAGGGAGGATGCCTGAGCGCTGAGCACACGCTGTTTACCTTCCAGCCACAACACACGCTTACATATTTTGGGGGGGAACAGCAACATTTCTAATAAAGACATAGCACTAAGCAAACTGCTCAGAAACACTCCCTATTTTAAATTAATTCAAACTGTCAAACATCTTTGTTTCTGCTGGGTTTTGAGCATTATGTGGTTCTGATACATGATCACATTGTGTTAGGGCTTCTCATGTGATATTTGCCCATCTCAGCTTCTGGCTTCCTGCAATATGAACAAACTGACTTATTTTCTTATCAGATTCCCATTTCCCACCCCTGAGTCACAAGAGGAATAAAGCCGTGTTATAGATAGCAAGATGCAAAGAGCTTCTGGAAATCTACTGCTGCCACAGTTCACCAGCTCCTTAAACTCCAGTTACTTCACTTTGCTTTCCCAAGGAAGGGTTATTGAAGCAGCTACTGGTTCAACCTCTTTTCTAAAGGGTGTTAGATGAGCAGAGGAGGGAGCAGCAGCCATAAATACTTCTATTGCACTAAGCAGCTTTCATTGACCATTTTTTCCCTTGAAGCTGGTGGTGGTGTGTGGAAGGATGACAGCCAGGGTGCAAATCACACCATTTCATTTGGAAGGCATCACTTCATATGTACGATGCTCATGTGCTGAAATGCATCATCTTCTAAGCAAGGCTGCCTTCCAAGAAAGATGTGACAGTGTCCAAACTGCCTGTTGTCCCAGACCCATGCTGACTCATAAACCATGCCATGGGGCTGACTGGGGAAGAGTTCATTATCCCAGGTCAGGAGCACACTGATAGCCTCATGGAGCAAACAACTGCCTTGCAGCACCTGGGAACAGGTTGAGCTACTGCTATGGAGACATATTATCTGGTACAGCTCCCATTGCTCCATGCCTCCTCAGCTCCCCTGTGTATTTTAGGTGCTACTGTACAGTGCGTTTTAATATGGCTCCCAGCACAGCTTCCAGGAGGGAGGCAGGGGAGTGTCAAGCAATATTGTTATAAACAAGCCTTTAACTCAATACCATTGTTTGACAGATTGGAGTTCTTGATCCTGCTTGTTTACACATATGCAGACACACACACACATACATACACACACTTAAATAACCTCTGTAGTTTAAAGCTCCGCTACTCCCTTTGTCCTTGTATCCTTTTCTCTAATGTTTATGACCTGTTTTCAAAGGCATGCGCTGGTATCTGATGATCTGTATCTTTTCAAGTCTGCATGCAGACACGCAATCTCACTGTCTGGGTAATGCTTCCAACAGACAGCCTTCCAACAGACTCACTTTCCTCTTCCCTCCTTTGCCCCCTTCCCATGGATAAAAATGACTGATGAAGCCCATTACTTATCTATCAGATAATAGATCTACTTTGACACAGGTTCCTTATAAAACTCTCTCTTAGCAAAATTTGTTCTGGACATCAAGGAGGCATTGGGCTAAAACATCGCTTTTGTTGGGAGGTTAATTTAGCATTTAAACTCTTTTTCTCTATTGGCTTCTTTTGTGGAAAATTGGTCCCCTATGTACAACAGGATTTAGCTGATCCATACCTTTGTGAAAAAGGAAAAAGAGAGTGTTGCAGTAAAAAAATTCTCCCTGTAATGCTGACAGCATCATAGTTTGTAGACATGATTAAGATGCATACAGCAAAATCCTGACACCCAAACCAGGAAAAGATGATGCCGTGAAAAGGGATTTAGTTACTTGTTGTTAGTTCTAGAGCATTGCCAGTGATTAAGGGAGAGAAGTAACTGTGCCTTGTAGCTTTGGTCACGTTTCAAAGCACTGTGCTCTACTACATCAAGTACAGGACGGTTCAAGCCCTGAAAAAATGTGAATCAACTGCAAGAGGCTCGATTAATTTCTGTGTTCAGGGCCACACTTCTGCCCTGCCCCAGCAGTGCCTGGGATCTGTTTGCACATTGTGTTTTCCAGCTGCATCAAACCCTTGCAGTTGCATTGAAACCCAGGGAAACTCAGATTTGCTGCTCAGTTCACAACACATTGTTGACGAATGGAAAGATGCTCCCAGAAGTAATTCCAGGACTCCAAACCCAGGCCAACATTTCTAACATGACGAATTTCCAAACCCTGCAAGCCACAACATCTGGAGTTATAGCAGTCGTCGCAGGGCCTGGTTATCAGAGAGAGAGCTTCACACAGCCTGGTACAAGAGTAACTCCCATGCGCTTTGTCCACCACATCAGAACACAGAGCAGAACAGCTCTGAGGGGGCAGCAGAGGCCATACCCCAACACCGCACCCCCTCGCCCCTCCCTCATACATCTAAAGTGCTCCCACTGCTCTCAAGTGCATCGGCATCTGCGTGGGGACACCCTGGCTGGTGATGGGTGCACATGTGCTGCTTCCAACAGTGTGCCTGCAGCTCAGCTGGGCACCAGCTCTTCCAGAGCCTTTCAGGGGCATTTATTTTACATTCCTTTTTCCTATAGACTGATGTGCTTTCTCCCTGGGTGTTGCGAGGAGTAGCAGTGAAGAGAATGGCAGCGGCTGTTTGGTATACATCCTTACGGGGGATGTATAGGCTCCTACAGTTTCCAATTTGGCATAGCTCCCAGGAATAGCTCCTGTAGAAATATATATTCTCGAAATGACCTAAAAATAACCCAGTGGCAACCCAAAGGGTATATAAAATTGGAAGACAAAAATACAGAAGGTAGAAAACATGTTGCTCTGACTGTGTCTGTGTCCCAGGGAGCACCTTTACGGTGGTGTTACTCCAGCCCCAGGCTTCATGTCGTGCCTCACCCCTTCTCCACAACAATCTGCTCCTGGTTTGAAGGACTTGCCTTGAAAGCAGCAGAAAGATTGCTGCTGCCTGGGCTGGATTGAGAGGCACCCATGCCTTTGGAGAACATTTTACTTGTGCGTATGAAACAATCTCCTCATGAGATACAAGGTCCCCTGGGAACATGGAGGATGGACTGAGGGAGGTAGCATGGTTTGCCCCACAACGGCAGGACCTCTTCCAACACCTCAAGGAGAGGTCAAGCATGTTGGCAGCACAGCATGGAGCAGAAACCAGGGCTTCCTGCCCCCCATCCGAGGACCACTGCTCTTCATAAATGTTATAAAGCACACAAAGTGAAAAAAAACCCAGCTCCTCTTATATGCTATTAGTTTTAATATTACCTGCTATACAGAAATGGAGTTAAATTATCTTCAGCAGGTTTATCTCAATTTTTAACAGCAGCATCTGAGAGTCAGCAGAGTCCTTCACAAATTCCATATCCAAAATGAGCATATAAATATATTGAGAAATTAACATAAAATGGACAATATGGAAAACTTATTTCACATCTCTAGACAAAGACAAATGAAAAGCAAGAATCTCTGCAGCATCCTGTGAAAAAAAGCATCTTATTGAATAAATTACACCTCAAAAGGCAGCAGTATTGTTTAATGGTCAAAGATTGATTCTCAGGACCAGAAGCCTGAACCAGCAAACAAAATACCTGCTTCTGCCTGACCCATCGTGAGAGCTCTTCACAGCGGAGCTGACTAAATAATTGGCAGTAGATAATTTACCAGCAAAAAAGCTTTCTTTTTTTGCTTACTGAATGTCAGTACCTGGATTGTGGCTTCCTCTAATTTATTTGTAATTCAAATTTACTTGTTTAATTTATTATCTTTCTTCTTTCCTAATGGGTCAGGTAGACTGTGAAGGGTCTGCTACAAGTATTTCAACCTGCCTGTTCAAAAGAGGGCTGAGTTCATCATGAGTGGTATCATGTGGAGCTGTTTTTTACCTCCATCTGCAGGA
>NW_010108310.1:34806-59208 GCF_000699245.1 Pterocles gutturalis | reverse complement strand
AGATTTTGTGATTGGGGAAGAGCTTTGGCTTGATAATACAAATTTAATCCTGCTGGAGGGGTTTGCCTCAAAGCTTCATCCCTGGAAAAGTGGTTGTACCACAAAGTCTGCTGTCTTGTATGCACAGCTGAAATTAAGTCTTCTTATTACATTCACTTGAAATAGCATCACCTGCATCTCCAGGCTGGGTTGCCAAAGGAGTAGTCAAGACCTTATTCACTTGCCTGTGTGACCGGGCTCTAGAAAAATTTCCCAAAGACCTGGGACCCACGCTGTGTTAAGTAATGTCCCTTTTAAATGTACTAACTGCAGAGCACAGAATGAAGAGAAATGGTCACAGCAGTGGTGGATGAAGAATTTTTGTCCCTCATTAGGCAAGTTTAAGATCAAGGTTCTGATAGAGGTTTGTCACCTCATCCCAGCACTTCTGCTGTATGGCAGTATTCGAGTGTGCAAACTTCAAATGGGCTTTCCGTGGGTTCTCATGCAAACCAGGCTCCATCACTCAAATGTCTACAGAAAGCAAACAGAAAAGAGCTGGGAAGTCCGGGGAAAGGGGATCCATTTTCAAACCAGCAGCAGCGCTAGTCCACTTAACATAATCCCTGTTTTGGCCCCTGGATGTGAGAGATGATTAAAAAAAACCCCAAACCAGAAACAAGTCAGCATCAGCTAGCCAGGTCTTAATGGGACACTAGTTCTTAATGGCTATTTGCTACTATTCACACTGCTGCTTACCCTTCCTCCTCCAGTTTACACAGTCAAATATAACCAGTGAATTTGTTAATGAAAAATTGGAGCAGGGGATGTTTTTTTAGAGCAGGGCTTCTCAGTTAAGGTGGGCTTTCACTACAGAGCTACATAACTTTTTAAAGAAATTACAACCTCAGGCTGCATTTCTGTAATTTTTTTTCTGTAAAACCCAATAAAAATTAGGTAAAGCTTGGAAAGCTTGGTTATTGTTTTCATTAATTTTGTTTGCCAGTGTGGGTGCATGAGGGGTAAGGCACATGTGCATGGTTTGGTTTTGTGTTTGAAATCCTAGTGGCTTCACAGCCACTTTCCCACGCCTGTGGTTTCTGCCCCAAGGGTTGACGAATACCCTTCTGGAGGGTCAAACACATCCAAGTGTGGACTGGCAGAGGTAAAAGCTGCACATGGCCAAAGAATCAGCTCTAGTTTTGTCTGAAATCCCAAACAAAGGGTTCATTTCTCTCAGGCTGACAATGGTACTTGCTGGTCCAGCAACAGCTGCCTCTGAAACCCACAGGAATATTTTCCTCTCCTTTTGCTCTTCATTCGCACAGGTCTTTGTATTTCTCAGCCCTGATCTCAGGTGAGACGAAAGCACCAAATTAATGCAAGAGGGCTGTGCTTCTGCAGGGCAGGGAAGAATCCCAGCAGAAGCCCTATCTCACTAGACCCCAACACTAGACCCCAAACCTGCCCTGTGCAATGGTGTCACCAAGTGAGCATCCCCACCCGGCAGGGTCCTGCCAACCTGTGGGGCAGCACAGCCTCAATTGTGTCACACCAAGGGCAAGAACATGAAGTATTCGTATGCCCACGCACCAGACCTAGCAGACCATGGTGTTCCAGCCATGCTCCCGGAGACCTCAGCAGTGAGACTCCTCCATGAGCCATTTCTTCCTTATGTAAGTGAGGCTGGCTGCTTCTGGCGGGCTGACTGGCAGCCGAGAGGCTCTTAATGAGCATCTCTCCCCTTTGGCAATGCTGACTGAAGGAGACCTCAGCTGAGAGGAAGAGCTGTGGTACTGGGCTGAATTACCCTGAATTATTCTTTACATGTCTAAAAAGACATAGCTGCTATTTAGAAAATCTCATAAACCAACAGTGCGTCCTGCATATAAAAGGCAGAGGGAAAAAAAAAAAAAAGCACAGCAAGAACCTATATTTTAAAATAAATTTCATTTATCCCAATTGCCCCTTTTCTGAACAACTAATAGAACAAACCTTCATGGTAAAAGCTGAGGAGGGACAGGAAGAAATCAAGGCCCTGTGGATAATTCAGGAGTGATATGCTGTGCATGAGAAATGGTACTGAAAAATGCATGAGAGACATTTTGTTAAAAAAATGGACTGTTGAAATGCTCGCTTCCTTGGAAGGAGCAAGAGTAAAAAACAGAAAGAAGCAAGACTGCAAAGAGCCTGAAACTGAGAGCAGAAATCTCTCAAAAACCTGACTGGGTTGGAAAAGAGGAGGCACTGGAAGTTTTCAGAGTGGAGCAGAGAGCTACAAGCACACACTTGAAGAGGACCCCACATTTTGCACGTAGCCAAGGTCAGAGCACAGAAGGAGTCTGTAGCCACAAACACAAGTGAGGATTTTTGCTCTGGGAGAGAAATGTAAAAAAGGCAGGTCTAGAAAAGCCGTAGCAGGAAGGAGTGACATGGCCAGCTCCTCTTGCTTGAGGTGCCCGGCCCCGAGCCGCCACAAAGGGGAGTGATGACTGGAAGTCAGTGCGGCAGCAGGGAATGAAGATGTACTGCTGAAGCACAGCCTGCCCGAGATGAGCGCGACATCGCCTTTGTGTGACTGTCATACTCGGACTGGTGTCCAGAAGCTAGAGATTATTAAAACAATGACATGGCAGCCGATTGAATTTCCTCAATGGTCAAAGTGAGTGGGAGAGACCAGGGATGGGTGTGCTCAGTGTCAACTTGACTGAGCAGCGGTGCTCCCCAGTATAATAAATGCCAGCCTTCGCCCCACTCCATATGTTTTTTTTTAACCACAAAAAATACATCGCTTGCAACACACAAGGTGACCAAATAGATCCAGGGGCTACACCTGAAACTCTAAGAACACGGGGATTCAGCTAGGAAAAAAATGTATTTAATTTGCAGCAACATCTATAAAGCAAGATTGAGGATGCCATTAGGCATCGGGCACTGCCCGTCTGGTGAAGCGTTTCCTGAGCCTGTAGGTAGGCTCTGAGGAAAGCACACTGGTTAATTGCCTTTCCTGGGGCATCACACAGGGCTGGTGCTGGGGGCAGAGATAGTAATGAAAATTTAGTGCCGCACTGCCTTCCTGGTTATTTAGCAGGTGTGTGTTGTGTGTGTCTGTGCACACCTTTAATTAGTTTAGAAATCAAATGACTGCATCAGAGTCTCTCTGTCCTGATTTTCAAAGGACCCATCTGTTGTGTGCTTTACTGGCAGATTTATAAAGGAGCTGGGAGCCAGTGGGGCTGTGCCCAGCACTGATGCCATTTCCCAGGCTTGGGAGGCAAAACGTTCCCCATCGGGAGGGAGGCAGGAGCCCAGGGGAGCCCCCAGCACATCTCCTTGCCCTCCTCCTGGCAGCCACCAGCACAAGGAATGCAATTAGGGCCCGGGTCAGCCCAGCTGATGCCCGGTTGTCAGACCCTGATGGAAATCCTCCAGGCGGGGAGCAGGGGTCTCAGCTGGGTAGAAATGGTGCATTAAAACCACCCCCGCTCATCCAGGCTCCAGAGTAGCACTGACTGCTCCAGGACTAAGCTGGGGAGAAGTAGGGAGTTTGCACCAAAATAAACGTAGCCTCTTTTGTCATGCCCACACGGCAAAGCAGGATGCTCGTTGGAATCCATGAGATTGGCGTTTTCTTGTGGTGAGGGCTAGGATTCCTGGCTTGGGAAAAAGGAAGAAATACAGTCAGAATTTTGCAGTGCTGGCCAAATGCGGTCACATCCACCTATTCATTTTCAGTATAATCGCCCCTGGTCAGCGTATGATGAAGCCGAGACACAAGCTGACAAGTACAGGACTGATCCTTAGGTGTTGGTCATATCTTCCTTCCCCACAGAGATGTGCCTAGGAAGAAGGAAAAGACTTTAAAAAGCCCCTGAAACTGGCTAAAATTAGAATTGACAGAAAAGGGGAATTTTTTTGGTGAAAATATCACTTCATTTTTTATTTCACCAGAATTCAGGAGGAGAACCAACTTCTTCCCCTTGTATTTCTTTGAATTATGGAAAGGAAATTCCACACAAAATTGTTTTGCTTCCTTCAAAGCTGTTGGTAACTTATGTGTTGATGACTTACATACTTCATGTTACAATGTCAGAAGGAAAGATTGGGTCTTTAAAATATTAAAATACGGGGATTTTTTTTGCATAAAAATTAATGAATTCTTTGTTCCTTTCATTTTGACATGCTCTGTGGAGAGTGTATGCTCAGCAAGTCTGAAAACTTTCCAGACAACCTGTCACAGCCTCTAGGAATAGACTAAATAAGTGTTAACCAAAGCATGAAATATGAAACACAACAACACAAGACACAATGAAGTGAAATTCTGCTCTGATTTCAAATCATGCATAAACAGATTTCTTTGCACAGTGCCTGATTTTCTTCCGTTTCACTTGTGTTATCTTTTTCAGGGTTAAAAATGTCATGTCTCAAAATATTTGACCTACTCCAACTGAAATTATTTCTGTTATTCTAAGCCAGACTCCATAAAAAATGAGCAGAGAAAACTGTTGAGAAAATTGGTACCCATGTGATGTGTACTTTCTACCAAAAACATTGTCCTGTCAGGAGGTACTAATAATCGTCCATGCCCAGGTTTAAAGACGAACTAAAAGTCAGTGGTTGAGTTCAGGAGCAGTTTCCCATAAATATTACCCATCCCTTAAAGAAAAACTCAGTAAAGTATAAAACCTAGTAGTGCTTTTTATAAAAGGAGATATCCCTTAGCAGAGATATTGATGCCTTTCATAGAGATTTGAAAATTGTACTTCTTTTACAAATCTCCTACAACAAGGATATTTTCTAAAAATAAAAGAGCCTTGATGAGCGGCTGGTAAGTGAGGTTCTTGCAGCTGCTGCTTTGCAGGTTTCAGTAAATCTCACACCTCAGAATATATTTCAGTCCCTGTTAGATCCTGCCCACTAGCAGTTGTGTTGCACTGATGCCTCACTGGAGAAATGTTGGCAGAAAGCATATGGTGCTGGTTTTGTAGCAAGTGCAGTTTACTTCTGTACTGTAGCCTGTGCATTACTTTCAGGTTTTAAGTCAGCCTTTCTCAAGAGACCAGCGCAGCTCTCTCCTGAGGAGTTTCCTTCCGTTCCCCCGAAACAGTTGATGTTGCCAATGGTCAGGACTGAAGACAGGGCTAAGTGGGCCCTTGGCCAGCTCCAAGGTGGCAATTCATGGTTTATTTTTAGAGTGCACATTAACATCACCCCAATGCAGATACGTCGTGCTTTCCACCCTGCTTTATGGGCTCTGCAGCCCTTTGCTAGTGAGCCAGCTGTCAGTGCACAAAGGGTATGGCTGAGATTTGGAAATTCAGGTCATGCTTGTGTGAATTCAAGCAGCTTCTGGTGCTGTGGAAAGCAGTGACACCTTCCACCCTCCTTCCTGCCTTCCCTGTAAAATCATGCCAAAAATTCCATCGCTTTTCGTGACAGACCTCCCTGCAACATAGCTGTGCCTGAAAAAAAAAATCACAGATGCAGATTCTGTTTTGCAGCTTCAGCTTGGGAGAAAGGAGAGTCGCGAGCTCTGGAAATAAATTTGCCTCTTGCTCAGCACAAGATAACCGACAAGTGTTCATCCATCTGCTGTAAGCAGTCAAACTGCGAATTCTCTGATGTGATATTACAGTGGCATAATTGACTGAGGCTTTTTGGACTGTGCTCCGTGCCCACGCGCTGGGTCTCCCGCAGCAGCATTTGGGGGGTGAGGGCCGAGGGGCAGAGGCACTCCTCGAGACCGGGCTGATGGAGCTGGGCAGCAATGACATGAATGGATGGCTGGAGCGGACGCACTGCCCAACTGTGTTAGTGCTTGCTGCCAGCAGCAATGACAGAGAAAGCTCTCTGCAGCTGTCCCTCAAATCCCTGTGCTGCATGGTCAAAACCCTTCCTGCTTCACAGCTTGTCTGTAGTCACTTGTATCAGTTACCGGCCCCAGCACTGAACTTCTGCCTTAGCATTTGGGTTCCAATCCCTTTTGTCATCACTTTTCCCACTGATGTCCTTAAATGGACATGAGATGCAGGTGATGGTAACACATTCCCTGCAGCATCTGCAGCAGTGAGGCAGTGTGACCCACATGCTGGCAGGGCCCACGACCACGGCGATGAATGTCCCCTCCCTCGGCTCAGCTGGTCATGATACCCACAAAATCGCCTCCCTCCCTGAGGATTCCCAAAAACTTTGCTGGTGTAGGGGCCAGAGCAGGGGGAACGCTCTTGTACCCTATGCTGGCATCATTCAGCATCACCACCACTGTGTTTACCAGACTGGGGCAGCCTGGATGAAGCCCAGCTGAGGGTCCTAGGGCCAGCTTGCTAGCTCAGGGATGATAGCATGATGATTGCGAGGAGATGAGAATGATGCCGCACCCATCACAGAGACACCGAAGAAAATGTAGGGAAGATTAGACAGAAGTTGTATCTCATTAAAGGAAAACATGCTGGGATGTTTTTATGTTGCTGATATTTATAGAAGAGCCAGTTAAAACAGTTTATTATGGTAATTACAACAATGTAAAGAGAGACCTGTCAAAGATTACAGCACTTTAGTACACCATCATCATGGCTGAAGTGAAACATATTTAGGACTCAAACAAGGCATCTCTCACATGCCTGGGCAGGAGATGAAAAGAGAGAAAGATTCCTCCATAAGCTGCTCACAGGTGGCTGCAACATCCCCAGGTCGGCAAAAGAGCTATCAGTGGCTGCTCATGGCGAGGCGGAGGATTGCCCAGAGGAGGCTGGGGTGTGGGCCTGGCACTACATGGTGTCCAGTGCTCGGTGGGCTATGGGTGAGCCAGGGTGGCTGGCAAGAAGGGGCAAAAATGAGCTGTGGGGAATATGGGGCCCAGGCAGGTAATCTTGCGGTGGGCAGGAGGTGTAAAGATCTCTTTCACCACCTCCATCACTCTGTGTGGTGCAGGGATCATAAATCAAGAAAGAGGCCGTGAAGACCCATCTCCACCGCATGACCTGGTGCCTCTGATAAATCCCCCACTTACACCTCCAGTTTCCAGCAACCAGGAGGAACTGGACCATAGAATTTAATGGCCCTGGTGGGATTTGTCCTCCTTAATTTATCCAGCCCCTTTCTGGTACTGAATTTATGTTTTCACCCCTGGAGATGGTGTCATCTCAGACTGTGTACTCCTCTGCACCCAGATTTATGCCAGCTTCTAGTTAAAAACTCTCCTTTAACCCTTTGCACTATAAGTGTCACATCTTTTCCAGGTAGGCTCCCACAAGAATTTCCTGCATTCTTAAAAAAAATCCGAACTCCTCTCTCCCCTAAAGGTCTCTCAGTGTCTCACAAGTATCTGCATTGTACAGGGAGTATCTTACAGAATACTACCATGAAATCTGTAGCCATTTTATTTACTGGCACACACCGACCTTCCCTAGCACTCTCAAATCAGTTATCTAGATGCTTCATGAGGTCTGCCACCTTCACCACCATCATGCATACTGTGGTGAAGCCCTCACAGCTGTCAAAACCTAGTCTGGCTGCCCTGGGCTCAGGAGAGAGCTCGTTCCTGGGGTACATTAACTGACAGCAGTGTGTATGACCTAGATTCCGCTTCTGCAAGGTCATGGGGATTTTGTTAGTGACACTCAGTGCAGCACCCTCAGACCCACTCCTCAGCTGGATTTTTACCTGAATATTGATTTGCTAACAGCTACTTTGCTTTTATTTGCTTTTTTCTTTTTTTCTTTTTTCTTTATTCAGAATTTTTTGAGAAGCCAGGGCTGCAGAAGCCTGTGGCCATCTCCTCTCCCACAGTTAAACTACTGCTGCAGCCAAATTCTCCTCACTTGGATTGGCTCCCTCAGTCCCGGGGGCACCCAGTTCAGCACAAACTGTAAATGAGTTGATGCAGATCATGTTTTCTCATGAAGGACTAACATGCAGATTTAGATTCACACAACCTGATTCCCATCTCCTAAAAGGAAACAGGGCATCAAAGCATTGCTCAGGTTGAGTTGTCAGCTTACAGCGATTTAAGGTATGTGAGAAGCCAGGCCAGCCAACAGCATCCATTTCACCCCTTAGCAAATATCCAGATGGCGCTTGCCATGCTGAGAGTGACGTGTCCTCTCTAACCTCAGAGGCATGGCGGGGAGGTCTCCCCCAGTTGCACTGGCTGTAATGGTGGCACCAGGCAAGCTTGCATAAGGGCAGGAATGGCTTTTCCGTTTCTAATTCAATTCAGGGAATTTAGAAAGGCCGCTTGGTGACATTTTTAGGAGCATACACACAGGGGTGACAATAGTTTTGCAAATGAAAGCATGGGAGACCGCGATGATCTGAGTTCCTGTGTTCAACATGGGCATCAACCAGCTGCATGGGGTTGCTCTCTCCAGGTCTCATTAACAACTGGGGACAGTGTAGTTTACAAATGTAAAACCAATGGTGAAACCACACTCTAACTTACTTCAGACTCTCTGCTGATCACATCCTTATTCCCATTTTACAGAAGCTATTACATACCACTCTGAAAAGTCACCAGGAACGTGCTCCAGACCAGGCCCTTGCTGGCCTCTGGTGGCTTTCCTACCTGCAGTAGCAAGTGCAGGTAATATCATTGCATAGAAAACACAGACATTTGTGAGATCTGCTGCAAAAACTGATGAGCATAACATTCCATCCAGGTGACCAAAATGATTATCTTGGGGAAGCATGTATAAAACCCTCGTGGCAGCCGGGCCCCATGGGAATGCCACCCCCAGCAGTCAGCACCCAACGCAGACACGATTTCCACCTGTGCCGCGTGTGCCTGCTCTTTCGGAGAGAGGTGCCCCTGTGCTGAGGCCACTGACACTCGATCTGCATTTTTCCACCTGTGCCGCGTGTGCCTGCTCTTTAGGAGAGAGGTGCCCCTGCGCTGAGGCCACTGACACTCGATCTGCATTATCGCAGATATGTGGCGATCAGCTGAGTGCCTTTATTGCGAATGAGCCTGACTTACACCAGAGTGTCGCTGAGGCAAAGCCAGCTTAGGTTTCTGCTTCTGCAGCTGCCAGAGATGCACCGTCCCTCCGCAGCCAAGTCTGCTTCTGAAAACTGCTCTTTTACAGAGGCAATTATACCCCTCATGTGCAGCCCTGACATTAAAACATATTCAAATTTTAAAGCAACGTTTAGTAATAAACTGGGGTTTTTTACCAGTTTATCTGGATGCCAGAGTTGAGCAGAGACCTCAGGCTGGCTGATTCGTGCCTCTTTCATTTTTCCATTCAATCCATTTTCTCCAAAAAGGAGACATAAGCAGTGAAGCCAATATAGTTTTATTGGATCCAATGCACTGCCACTAGAAAAAAATACATGTGCACTCAGGCCACTACACTTTTATTAAAACAAATAGAATTTAATTCAAAGCAGCATTCAATAGCTACAGTTTGTTTTTTGGTGCTTTGTTGTTTTGGTTTGTTTTTTTTCTTTAAGAGATGAAATTAAATCCTACCAATACTTTTGCTCAATATATTTTCACAATCAGATTCATTTAACCTAGGCAATACATTTTTATCATAGGTAATACATTTTTATTAAAAAGAAATTTACAGAAACTAGGTTTCTTTTGAGTGTGCAGACTGAAACCCTAGCCCATTCTAAGATTAGACCAGGAGAACAGGTAGGAGAGTCTTGATTGTTAGTTTTTAGGCTGATAAAAGACACTTCTACTTAGGATTTTTTTAACTACTGCACTTGGCATGATGGATGTCTTCACAGAAGAGAGGCTTTTAGAAACCAGTATCTTTCTAGAAAAAAATGTACTTTATTCAGAGCAGCGGTGGAAACAAATACAGTGCTCAATACAAGCAAATGCAGTCATCAAAGGATTACAGTAAATTCAAACAAGAGCAAGGGAACTAGGGCTTGTACCTGAATCAAGGTGTAGTTGCAGGAGATGGTATTTAGAAGACCCAGCCTGTGGTACTGAAAATCTGAAAAAGAAACAGAAAAAAAGCCCAATGCAGAAATGAAAACAGAGTTGTCATTTACAACAGTGATATTCACTTCATTACATTTACACACCCATGTTTGTAGATGAGATTTTTAAGGATGCCAAGGGGAAATACATTTACTTTTTCAACTAAGTGCTTCTCCAAATCAAGCCTAGGTCTCCATGTGTGTCTAATAAGTCTCACAGTTTTACAGAAACCTTATTTTTCTCTTCCAAAACCGTTTCAGCTCTTTATTCATTGGGATCCATCCTTTGATCTGGAGAGGTTATTAACTTCCTTAGTCCCTTCTCTCTCTTGCAGCTTCAGTTTCTTGGAGAACAGTGCAGAACTTTAGAAAAAGCATGTGTAAAACCATTGACTTTTTTTCTTGAAGACATTTTGCAAAAGAGAGACTGGTCCTGCTCTGCAAGCCAAGCTGTTTTCTACCGTCCCCTCGTCCCCCCCAAGAAAAACACTCTGGGGAGGTTTTGAGAGGTGTCTGAGTGACAGTGGAGCACACAGTTCAGTCCAAGTCATGAGAACATGTGCACTGAAGTCCCATGGGTTCCTTTGACTTTCTTTCCCCTGTTGATAGTAAAGTTTGGGAAGAAAAAATTCTTTCATAGTCTTGTATGAAAGTTAGATGTAGCAGATAGTAATGGCCTCCTCTGAGCTCACAGTGGTAACAGAAATGAGGATGCCAGCATTGTGACGATCAGAGTAGTGCCTTGGCTGTGTTCAGACCTGCCACAGTTAGAAACAGGCACATCCACGACCACTGAAGCATAATTCTGGTTGCTGTTTGGCCCCCCCACAAAGCTGACAGAAAATGTTGGGTTTATGAACATCTTAGTGGGGTCAGGGTCAAAAGAGAGTGCATATATACACAGTGGCACAGGCAGGTTTAGTGAGCGGGGGCCCCTGTTTTTTTCCCCGTGCATCCTAAAAGGCACTGTGTCATATTGACCTTCCCACTTTTATCAAGGGCTCTCTCCAGAGTGTCAGTCAGGAAAACATCATTAGATATCAGTGGTGGGGGAGCACTATCCCCTCCATATGGGTTGAACAGCTGCCTTTGCAGACTTCCCAGCCGGGGGAGCAAAGGATTAAGTTCAGGATCCATATCCAGCCATCCTCCCCCACATTGCGCTGAGTGGCAGCGCGGTGCAGGTGACAAAATGCTTCCACTATTTCCAGTCGACTTTGTCAGAGACCAGCTACTGCTTCTTTGCCTCATTCCCAGTGACGACATTTCCAGTCAACAGCTCAGCAGCTGCGTCTGCCTGTCAGGCTTCTCCTCCCTGCGAGCCCTTTGCAGAGAGAAGAAAAAAACCCGACCCTACTCCGAACAATTTTAATTAATACTGACATTTATCAAGCTGCAGAGGAAGCAACTGCTGCTTGTTGCTTGGGTTTACGTGAAAATAGTAGAAATAAATGGTACTGTCATAAAGTTGTAGACCATCCCGTCTTCATTACAGCTAACGCCTGGGAGAAATGAATTGTGAGCAGCAAGAGATACAGGAGCTCATGGAGAGGTTGATGGACTGCCCAAGCACTGAGGCTTTCTCTGAAAGGCAGGCTGTTTCCCAAATCAGCTTGCCTTCCTCACTTGTAGACGTGTGGGTCTACTTGGGATGCCTGGAGATAAGCCATGCACATTTAGTGACCCACTAAATGCCATCTATGTCCCCACTGCATCACATACCTCTCCTGAGGTGGTGGACCTTGTCCCTCACGTGGTTTGGGCAAGCTGTACTCTGATTATCTTCTGATGCTTTCAAAACCCACATCCGAATCCTCCCAAGAGCTGCTCATCGCCCGCCTCACACCTGCCAAAAGACTGCAGATCCATGACCTGGAGGCACATACACCTTCAACAGGTCTGGTACAGGCTCATCATGGTAGAAAGGCTAAATAACTGCACTGTATTGCTACAAAATGCAAATAGTACATGCTTTTTCATGCAAAGCATGTATAAGTTTTCTGCATCCTTGCAAGTCACCTTACCCATTTGCTGATCAGTCACAGGCCTTTCACATGCTGTTGTAGAAGCTGTAGTATTATCACAGCTTTCTACCAGGGCACCCTTTGGATGTTTCTACCAGTTTAACGACAGCTAAAATCTCTTCCTTGAACTCCTCTGCAGCATTTACTTCCTAGCAAAAATGTAAACCATGGAAGAGAACAATTTCTTATATCCTGACTCCTGGAGGTAGAAAAAAATTGCTCTTTCTTCACAGACATGTTTGTATGTGCCAGGTGGCCTTTAACTTAAAAGCAACTACAAAGAAATAAAGAAATAAACAGGAAGTCTGTGTATGACTAGACAGTAGTTTGCAAGAGTTAATATCTGACCTGATATGCAATGATATCTGGTCCACTATATGCTTAAAATACATACTATCAAAAGAAAATTTTATCCCCCCCCTTCAAAAAAAACCCAAACAAATATCCCATGAGCCTGTTAAAAATGGATGTTCTACGCAAAGGATGTGTAGGGGAGAAGAAGCTGATCTGTAATCCCTCTGGGAAGGCTAACTCCTCCTGTGGCCCCAGACAAATCCAATGGAGTCCTTTTGGGGCAGATATAGCTGGTGTTGGTTTGTTGTTCTGATATGGACCTGCAGATTTGGATTGACACCAAGTATGCTTCAGAATGTAATTTTTGCTTTTAATGTCTCAAAGTAGCTCTGTCTTCCAGGGAGCAAGCCATGCAATCACTCATCAGTGCTTTCCCAGACTTTGAAATAGGGTCAAAAGCAAAGAAAACCAGAAATTTCCCCAAATCCATATTAATTTTTCTACCTCACATATATACCGTGTGAGTGGACTTATGAATTTCTGCAAATTGCTTGGAAATTACAGAATTGGATCTTGACAGCAAATAGCTATAGACCCTCAAAGTGATAGACGCTCCTTCCCCACACTCCTTTACACAGAGTCATGTGCAGCAAAGGAATCTGGATTCAGTTTCAGCGCTTGACATGTCAGGATATCCTCTGTAACTCTCATCTTTAATGCAATTTTTTAATACAGTACAATGAAGCAGTCACCCTATACTGACTTTCAAATGGGCCCTCCAATCCTGAAAAAGCACAGTAAATGATAAATTGTTCTTCCCAATATTGCTAAAGTAAAACCCACCTCTTCTCTTTTAGCTCTAGCCAGCAGCAACTGTTGGCTGCTGATAGCTACAGACAGCACATTTCCCTTTCAGGAAACAAATATTGTTTTATTTTGAAGAAAAATAATATTCCCTGTAATGTCAGCTATAAAATACAGTAACTGGTCTTTAGCAATATATTGAATTATACACACCTAACTGTACTGGAGACTATAAATTCATCAGGTGGTGCAGGCCAGAGGGCTTGTGGAGTGGAAAGGGATTTGTCTCTTGTCCCCCTCCAGGGAGAACTGTCACCCTAGCACTGAGATATTGCTTGAGCGTTGTCTCTCCAGGGGCAGAAGAGGCAGAATTTGCTGAGTCTGTTTGCGATGTGCTTATCTATTATTGACATTCATATCCCATAATAACTCAGGAAATAAAAATAGAAAATATGCCCACTCAAAACATCTTTGGATTCTGAAATGATGAATTTCTACTGCAGGAAAGAGAATGATTGGGTTCCTGCCAGTCTGGTCCCTGTGGGCAAATACCTTGCCATCTTCTGTGGTAAGTTCTTAGAAATGCACATGGTTGTGGGGATGTGTCAGAAAACAAAAGAAAATCATAAGCAGTGTTAATGTCACTGACATGGCATTAAAGTCTACTAGCAGTTGTTCAGCAGAGTTACATCATGCAGGGTGACAAAGATGATCTTTTCTGAGTTTGCCAGTATTTACTGTTTATTTTTCTCCGGTTTTGGGAGCTTGGTTCTATTACTTTTCTCCCCCTGACATTGTCCTCTGGCCTCTTCCTTCATCTTCTCTAAGTACTGTAAGGTGCCCTCTTAACAGCTTCTGAGCAAGACTTTATATTTAACCAGCTTTGTGTTGATAAACCCACCTTAGGGTTGATTTCTGTTTTAACAGAGAATATAAAAATCAGCATTGAATGTAACAAAATGTATTTTTCAGGCTAAAGAAGCAGTTTAAATTTTTGGGTTATTTTCCATGCTGGTAAAGATTTTTTTTTCAATACTCTGTTATTTCCATCATGACTTGCATGTAATTCCTAATCCATGTCAATTTTGGGTAACTAATTGCAAGTTAAAACACAATATAGTCTCTTTAAAAAGAGAAATGTCCTTTACTATACTAATGAACAACTTTGCTTGGTATAACTAACTTTCTATAACTAACTTTCCATAATACTTTTTGCAGTGTCTACTGCAGCTTCACCTTCTCATACCTCTCTCATCAAGTGAGTTTCATTTTGAATAGTTTTGATAAGAACAACACAAATTACCTGTTATGAAACCTCAATAAAAAGATGAGACTATTTCTTCTGAAGTTGTCTTTTTGGGAGAGTTTTGGTTTAGCTGCCAAAATATGAATCACATCAGCACACGACTTGTGTAACAAGGAGTTCTTTGGTCACTAATTTCTGTCAAGTCTACCTGACTAATTCAGCAGTTTTAGGCCAATGCTGAGACTTAGGCCTTATTGCTTTTAAAGAGCCATTTTAATGACAAACCTATGCATTTATTGTTTTTATTTATACAATTTTCATTAGAGACCTACGCATCACTCATTACATGGCAATACCTACATTGTAGCTGTCATAAATCATGCGAATTTGGGGACAAATTTGACCTGATGCAGTCTACAGTATTAGTTTGTAAAATTAAAACATTGGGTTTATAGCCCCTGCGCCTGTATGGGAGACTGGAGGTGTAAGCTAACTCAGGGAGAAAAGCACAGTATACCCCTAATTTCAGTCTGTGCTTCTCCGTCCTAATGCAAACAATCAATCATTATAGAAGGAAGCATGATACTGATCCTTTCCCCACTGAGGTCAAGTACTGACTTTGAAGTGAGGGAACTGGGTTCACTGGTAGAAATGATAGACAATTAGTGTGTCCTGTGTTTAACTGGAATGAATGAATTTGATTATTTGGTTTCCAATAAAGCAAAATAAATGGTACATAAATCCATTAATGATGAAGAATCTTTGGTTGTTTCTTTGTTGTTATTTTTGATGCTGAGAAGTGGGTCAGTCAGTATGTGCATAAACAAAGAAGATAAATGGCTAGAAGAGGAATGAATTTTCCATAACCTGATTAAAGGATACGTCTGGCTCCTCAGAGAATGTTATAGTGCTTAATGATTTTGTTGTTGCTGTTCTTAATGTGTCTAATGTTTGCTGTTTAAGAAAATCAAGAAAAATGTTAAAAGGTTGCTCCAGAAGGGAGCTGTCAGCCAGGAGGAGGAGACAGCCTTCTTCAGCCAAAAAATTCTCTGCTGGCAAAGTGAGGAGGGAGAGAAGGCCACTCCCACCCCAAGCCTAGGGTAAAACCTCACTGGATCTGAAGCGAGGGTTCAATAAACTATGTGATGTGACCCTCAAAGCCCTGCTCCCCTACTGCAGCCCAGCCAGAGGGTGCTTGGTGCAGTAGGGTTCACACAAACTTCAGGTACGTGTCCCCTGGCAAGCCTTGTGTGTGCCCCAGGACCTGGGATTGGGGAAGAAAACCCCACAGCCTCAGCTTAGATGTGCCTCTATAGACCCAAGATACCCCATTTTGTAGTGCCATCTTCCCCAGCACTGGGCATCATTGCTGCTGAGAGCCAGAGCACCCCTACATGGGACAGGACCAGACCTTGTGCACGTGGTCTGACCTTAAGTACCCCTGAACCCTGCGCCCAGGAAACTATGGGACAGGACCAGACCTTGTGCACGTGGCCTGACTTTAAGTACCCCTGAACCCTGCACCCAGGAAACCAGTCTCAGTCTCTTCATTGTTTGCCTCCTCACAATTCATATGTGACAAGAATTGAGTCTTAGGCATCGTGCTGCTGCCATGTCCAAGCTGCAGAGCTGGAACTCCCCCAGGGTGGGCTGCAATGCCCCTGCACCTCCCCATCCCTGGAAACCCTTGCAGGGGAGAGACCAAGACCAGCCTGTTTTAAGCCCAACATGTTTGATTGATGCCCAGATACAAATTTAGATGTGAATGTCCCTGGATCCCACTGGTTAGACAGAGGGTCTCCAGCCCCATCAATTTGCAACAGTTCTTGGTATCAGCATCCCCCAGTCACTGCACAAAGTTCTCTTCCTCCCTAGCTGGTTTGTCAAAATCCAAGTGTTCCCAGGACAGCGCACGCTCTTTTGGCAGTGGCTGTGATACTAGACTTAAAATACTGACGGGTTATGTTATTATTTTGACATGCCACTAGTACAGTACTGTACGATGCAAACAAGGGGAGGGAACCGGCAGATGCTAAGAGACTGTAGCAACAAAAGCTGGGAAAAGATTCACTGACAAAGAAAAGACTGTTATCTAGCCTGGAGGGTTTTCTGTCTGCCAAATTGCAAAAGACTGCTACAGACAAATGGAGTCGTGAGAACCCCTAAAAGAGAAGGTGCAAAAAATTCGTACAATATCATAGGAAGGCTCCTTTGTAGCATGAAATGAGCGGCACCTTAACCCAAGCAGCTGCTATTAGCAATCCCCAAAATGACAGTTAGGAGGATGATGACAGGAACAATACACCTTTGAAGGATAAAGCCTTTATTAAGGAAAAATTAACAAAATTAATTCCTAGTATTACGTAGTAATTTGTCTAGGGTCACACAAAGGTTGAATCGACCCTCTTTAGAGTCAATGCTTTTCAGGAGTCTGCATCTCCTTAAGAAAAGAGGCTGTATTTGTTTCTTGCAGATCTGTTTGCACTTTGTACAGCTACTGCCATAATATCATCAAGCTGGTCTTTGTTAGCTAAGGATCCTTTTCACATCGCTCACCATTTTAGTTCCCATAAAAACAGAATGGAAACTCAGCTTGCTCTAGTCTTTTGGGGTAAGATTGTTTTCTCTACTTAAGAAAAGCTTGTAACATGCTAGAGCTCTGTGCAAACCTGAAAACTTGTGGAAACACAGTAGGTGATCTCATGAAAAGTGCTTGAACATCTTCAGGTGAAAACAATTTTAAATATCTGCAGCTTTTGGCTTTGGTATAACCAGCAATTGCTATACCATATCTGCATTTTCTAATTAAGATATGAAAGATGTTTTTGAATGTGCCTTTTTAGATTCCAGCAAATTCATTGTGTGTTTACGAAAACGCACAGCTGTACCAAAGTTGGCTAGCCTAGCAAGGTTTATCTTCAGCCTATCCCTGAATTCAATACTGCAGGCACAATTTAATGCAAACCCAATTTATGACTTAATGCTCCAGGGACCATAGTGGGAGATTGTTACATTATTCTTTTCTAATCTTATTTGTGTTTTAATTTGCTAAGTCTGTAATGAGGTGCATGCCTTGAATAGATTCAAGATCTTTCACATTGCTTTTGACTTTGTTTAATATAATAGATTGTACAGTTTGCATTCAGAATTGAGGTGTTCCAGTCAGTACTGTCTCTTCATTTTCAAAACTAGAGTGGATAAAATTATGTTCTGAAAGTAATTGTATCCGTGTTTCCTTGTTTATCACTTAATGGTTTATTTCCTGTTATCATTTTCTGTTACAATATGTGAGGTCGCAAAAATCAATTCTTAGTGGACTCTGACTTGACTGTTCGAAATTACTCCCCAAAACACTCTGAAAATATTATGGAGAAAATAAAGCACTGGGTAGTAAGTGGCTGGCTATACTGGTTCTTCTGTATTTTGCTTCTTTGATTTTTTTTGTGCTGGTGAAACTCTAGTAGAAATGTAGAGAAATGGAGCAAAGCATCGGCTATAGGAGACAGCCAAGTGATGATAATCAACACACCTCTATTTTTGTCAATGATTTATGGTAATAAATCTTCCTTGATATACCCAGAGCATTTTTTTGTTCTAAAATTTATTGTCTGTGATCCCAGTTGCTATTAATCTACATGGGAAATATAAATCCCATTTCAGATTCCTCTAGATTTGAACTTTGTTTTTGTTTTGTTTGGAAGAGAAAGAAAAAAAAAAGAAAATTCCACTAAATATTTAATTTTGTTTTCACGACCACATTATAAAATATACTGTACCACAAAAACATAACAATTCACAAAGAAAAAAGTATTTGAAAAGGAAAAATTCAGTGCCTTGCCTCCAAACCTCTGGAAGGGAAAGGAAAAGAAGGAAGGAAGGAAGCAAGCAAGCAAGCGGGGAGAAAAGGAGAGAAAGAAGTTGAAAAGCATGGGAGGGAGGAAGGAAAGCGATACTGCCACAGTGACTTGGATTTTAACAGGGCTCTTTTTTTCAGACAGCATGTGGTACTAATGACATTTTCCTGATTGGTTCTCCTTGCTGTATCATACAAATCTGTGTTCTGAGTCCTATTCTGCCCCTAAGAGTCATACTGGGAGGAAAGCAGGTTTTTGGTTCCAAATTCATGGTCAGAGATATTTGCTGTTTCCTGAGCTCTGGCACTGCAGGAATCTCTATTAAACTCACAAAATGTAACTGGAGCAGCTACAACACCACTGATGCAAAATGAGCTGTGCGTAGGCAATCCACAGAGTACAGGGAACAGTGTTTGCAATGATGCTCACCTTTTGGTGATCAGTACCAGTACCAGTTCTCATCTGGATGAACCCGGTGAGGACATGTCCCCCCTAAATGCCTTCCTGCAACGCCAGTCAGCCATTCCTCTTGATTAGCTAGGTAGTTCTGGGTGCTTTCTCCCCTGTTTTCCTTTCCTGAATGTTGTTTTGCCTGGATCTATGCCCCTGGGGACAGGCAGAAGCAAAAAAAAATCCAGAATTTTATCAAAATCATAAGATGGGGGTAATCTTTTCCCATGTTTTTGTTCCCTAACAAATGTATCCATACAAAACCTGGAGTCTACTGCAACAGCACAGCACAATCACACCATACAAGTCGCAAATTCAGGAGTCCAAATATGCCTTGGAATAGTGAAAGCTCGTGTAATTTAATTTCATTTTCATGTATGCTTTCTGTTCACTTTCCACATAGCCTTGAGGACTAATAAATCAGAATAATGGAAGGCTTACAGAAATCTTGTATCACATTAAAAGCTGCTCTTAATTTGTGAAACCTCCACTCATGCCAACAGATTCTTCAGTTCCTTATTTCATCGAACCAAGCCTTCCTCAAATTTCAGGAGAAGGAGAATGAGGGGTTTGGATTCACATCTCATCTCTGAGCGCTGCAATACCCTTTATTTTCCATTTTGGATATAGCTAAAAATCTCTCATAAATTTGATTTTGGTAAATCCAGATGTCAGGAAATTCCTAAGCACCAGTGATGCTCTACACTGACATTTTTAAGCTCTGAGAAAATATCTGTGGCTATAACAATACCATCCAAGGAAACGCCAGCCCTAGCCTTGATTTCATACTGAACACAAAGCCTGAAACTCTAGTATATACCTTACAAGTAAACTAAAGCAATTGGTATTTCAGATGGCTGAGAATGGAAGACCAGTTATGACAATAGCCCTTGGTAAAAAGTAATTACTTTTGGATGCAGTGCTATCTAATTTATTACAACATGCCAGCTCCCGTTGACACCAGGTAGCATCTGGTGACGATGATGATGGGAAAGCCACAAGAGGAAGGTATACAGAGTTTACTTGGGGGATGAAGTGGCCTATCAGCAGATATAACAAACAGAAAACACCCAAATCTAGACAGAGAATTTTCAGATAGTCATCTTCAAAGACCACAAGTAGCCTTTGGAGTCCTTCCTGATCATCTGGAGAATATAATAAATTCTTTGTTTAATTACTGGGGTTCCTGGCATCAGGACTAGTGCAATCCCACAATATCGCTTCACTGAGTCTTGCTGTAGCACAGGAAAAACCCCGAAGTATGCAGGCTGTGTAGTGGCTGCCTCCAGCAGACATGGCAAAATGGCTTTTGAAATTGGAGCTGGATGGTTTTCAGGAAGGGCTGCTGGCTGTGAGCTAGAGGGGGAGCCCATCAGATCCCTGGGAAAAACTTAAAAATGGCAGTCCTGACTGACAGTCACTGCCTGCTCCCTCTCTCCTCCACGTAGCAGCTGGGTTAAATGTGGTGGAACTCCAAATATTCCCTTCAGACAACTTTAAAGGGCCAAGTGGCACCCAGAATCTGACTCTCAGCTGTGTGTGCTGCAGGCAGTCAAGGCCCCTGCCCCACGTGGGATCCCAGGGAGAGGGCACAAGGGCTTCTGAAGAGGATCTTTGGTGAAAATGAGATGTTTGACTCCAACAGTGCAATGCTGGAAACCTTTTCATAGCTTCCACCTTGCCTAAATTCATCAGTGCTGCCTCTCTATTTCACTTTCACACAGTTACTCCTCTCTACTCTGCCCTGACCTACCCAGATTCAGAAACTAAGTGGACTTCCACGTTAGTCCCCAGGGGGCAACCTTCAGACATGACTAACACACCCCTGGGGCCAGCCTGTGCTAAGCAGGCTACTCACTGCTGCAGAAGTTGGGAGTTGGAGCCTTCTCAGGCAGAGGAGAGAATTGAATGCGTATTTCCCCCTCCTGAGTAAGTGCTCTCCCACCTGGCTTTTATATAAAAGCAGGGTGTGATGCACTTCTCATATGTTCTCATTTACAAGAAAGTAGCAGCAACTACCCCTCTTTCTCTCAAAATTTCCTGTGGACCCCAGAATTGTCAGTGTGTTCATTTCCTCTGCAAATGCCCGTTGGACTTAGCTCACCCAAAGGTTTTAGTTAGAGCAGGGCTTCATCTCTGTGTCTCAGACAGACCTGGGCCAAGCTCTGAGCTGCTCAGGATGCAAAACACAACCCAAGGGGCAAGGATGGAGTATATGTGCCTTCACAGTCAGACAACAAACAAGCCGGGCTTTGGGCTTGTGTGTTACGCATTATTTGAAGATGGGCTTCATCTTACTTAACATCAGCTTTCTAATGGCTAGGCTCCTCAATTACACTCACCTAGGCTTCTCTTGGAGTCTGGAGGGAGAGACGGGTGCTTCGCAGAGCGGACTCACTCACCAAAGGAGACTCTGCTTGCTGCAGCCACCTCAGGATGTAGCTCCACTTTCCTCTGGAAGCAGCATGGGTTTAAAGCTCCTTAGAGTAATTGTTTTTTTGTGATAGTAGGAAAAAAGAGTATACGAGTATGAGGGAAGAATGTTTCTTACCTGCTAGTGTCTTAGGAGGCACTTATGAGAGGTGGCATCTTTTTTCTTATGGGAGATGCACATTAAAGCATTATAATAACTCTGTGACTTGATGGCTGTCCGTGTGTAGCAAAGAGCAACCTCACAGCAACAGTGCAGTCGGTAAAGCCTGTGTCTGAAGAATGGAGAGTGATGGAGCTACGGGAGAATTCCCATCAGCTGGCAGCAAAATGCACTTACAGAGAACAGTAACGCACATTTGGCCAGGGAATATTTCTCATCATGGGCTAGGAGGGCTGCAGTGCCCATCTTCACCCTATTCACAAATTAGTTCTGCCCTTATGCTCCAGGTTACACACCCCAAGAGGGCCAGGCACCTGCCCAGCACACCACCGCCCGTTGTCACTCACACCTCACACCAGTAACAGGCACCTCTCACCTGCAGGTCACAGCAGCTGAGGTTACTTTAACAGTAGGTAACCCAGCTGCTGCAGACAATGGAGAGACAGGCAGGGAAGCACTTCCAACAGTGAAAAAAAAAGAAAAACCAGTGCCCACAAGACAGAATGTGTTCAATGGATAAAACAGTGCCTGCATGCTAAAATTCTTGGAGGTAATTAGACTTCATTTTTGCATATGCTTATTGCTTAGTCTCCAGTATATTTTTCCTAAAAGTGTTAAATATTTTGTTATAATTCCTTGAAGACAGAAAGTATCCATTCCTCCACAAATAAAATCAGATATTTGTGTTTGTTCCTTTATATAGATGCACATAGGAAAGTGTGGGGGTACATCTATATGCTTCTATTGAACATAATGTGCTATAGAGGTATCTAACCTTACAGCGGTCATTGTAAAAAAAAAGGAGGAGGACAGCTGTTAGGTGGTCTTTCCAGAAAGCTTAGACAATAGTAGCTGACCTTTATCATGGCACTAGCATGTATTAGCCAAAATAATACTTTAACAGTTTTTTATATATGCTATAAGGAATAGCAAATGTTTAATCATAAATATTTTAATGACTTCAGGGATTCATGGTATTCAATGACTGTGTTAAATGATAATAATCACATCTGGTTTATTACTATAGTAATTCAGCAGCTTCTCTTCAGTAGTTATTTTTTATTATATGTGCTGTGCTACTGTCATGGTCATTTATAGCAGTAATATTTTAAAGTGGCTCATTTGTTTGTTTAAGGACAGTTTCACAATATATTTCTGTATTAATATACATTTTGTACTATTATTTCTAAGCTGCCACCAGAAAATTGATCCTAGCTTGTTACGATGAGAGGGGCTGGGACTCGTGCAGAATGCCAACACCGAGAGTGAGTGATGGAGCAGATGGGTAGTGTACTGGTCTCCACTGGGGCTGTAATTGCCATTGAGTTTTATTCATAAATGAAGGGGTCCATTAAGAAATAGTTAACTAATAATAACCATGAGGGGAGGATTTGAATCAGGCAGAGAACAGAGAGAACTAGAAAAATACCATAGTTAAACAGTCAAAAAGCAACTGGATATGGTCATTTTACACATTATTACCCAATAATACTCCCATTTTTTTGCATGCTAGTGCACTTATAATGGAGGGACTCTTACTAGGGAGACAAGGGAGAACTGATTGATTTTGCTGATCATTTCATTCAGATACCTGCCCACTCTCAGTCACATGACAGAGGTCTCATTTATCTTAATGGGATCACTCATGAGAGTAAAGGTTTGGAGGATCAAGCCATATATCAGGACAAATGGGAAGAAAGGACCAGGAGTTATCAAATTAGAGGAGAAACCACTCAAGACTGAAAAGACCTTCCCAGCATTATTTTCTGCAGTTGGAATTGTGATTTTCTAAAATCTCGTGTTCTGCAGGGTGTTGCACTTCCTGGCCATGGCATCCTCAGGCATCTGGGATTCAAGTTATTTACGTGGAGAAAGTCCCAAGGGAACATAGAACACAAATGAATGGCTTGGACAGTGACATTTATGGAGATGTGGCAATATGTCATCAAGCCCTAATAGCACTGGGGACTTTTCCCTCTCTTGGAAGCCCAACCCTAGAAGGTTTGTGTTGGATTTAAGGGCAGCAGAGCAGCTCCTGACCATGATGACTTATATCAGAGCTTGCCTTCTGTGTTGAGACCTTGCATTGCCTTTACAGCTGGTACAAAATAATTAGGAATCATACATATGGGTGTGAAAAATACAGATAAAGGCAATTTGTAAATGTTGTCTGTGAAAGAAAAACTGGTAGAGCAAGGGTTAACTTTCTGCTCTCTCATTTTTTGCTCCTTTCTCTCTCTTTCCCCTCCCTTTCCCACTTTTAATGACCTGGTGAAGGAAGCTCTGTTTAGTTCCGCAAAACTCTCCACTATCCCACCACACAGGATGTATTGAATTGTTGCAGCCAAAGTTAAAAGGAAACTAAGGACAATTGTTAGTGCTTCTTTCCTGCTCCATTTTCTAGTTTGTTTGACTGGTTGGTGGACTGAGGGTAAATGGCTTTTATAACACTGAATGATGAATGACTCTGAAATAGTCTGTAACCAGAAGTGCCGACTGACATGCCACTGATTTAACTGACATACAGGGTTATGTTTGTATAGAGTCACTTAAATAAACATGTGTTAGGCTGGAGCCAGCTATGCCAGCACTTCTCCTTTGCTTCCCCTCCACCCTCCATTTATCACTAAAAGATAACGATAACGATTTGATCTTCCTATCAGTCATTCATTATATTAATTAATTCAAATGTAATTGTTTTAAATGCCTCTCCATTGCTGTGGGTACTTTGTACAGCACTTAAAACACACACACTATCAGAGGACAAAATAAATCCTCAATAAAAAGATACACTCATCAAATGGGCTCCTTTAAACTAGCAGTCCCTTTCATCCCGCAATTATCTCCTTACCCTTCAAAGCAGCCTCTCCCTAAATGCTCAGGAAAATAAATGGGTCCAGAAGCTTGACAAGGAGTTCAACTAATCCTGTCTCTTACAAAGGAGCCAAAGCAAATTCCTCAAAGAAAAAGCTCTTCTAGGAGATTCCCTCTTTCCTCTACCCTTATTTACCTTTGTGCAGTGCTTGTTCCTTTGTGGCTGTCTGTGAAGCTTCATCAAACCTTATAAAGGTCTTTATTCCTCTCTATGGCTTTTTTGTCTCCCAAGTGGAGTGCAGAAATAAATTTCCAATCTAAGCTTTAGAAATATATATACTGGCATTGAAACCCACACTACTGTGTGACTATAGTAGGAAAGTCAGTATGCAACAATGTTTTTAATGT
>NW_010108310.1:20000-34775 GCF_000699245.1 Pterocles gutturalis | reverse complement strand
GGAAAGAGTACAAAACCAGGAGAATTTATGCAAGTGCCCTTCCTCTGAGTATTTCTTCTGCTTGGCTTTGGGATTCCCAGCTGACCTAACACTTGCAAAGCTTTATTGCAAGATTCAGCCAGGCTTAAGTTTTAATAACTCACACATCAGAAATACATGATTACTCAAAGTGCCGGTGCGAGATAGCATCTCTTATATGACTGTGGTTTAGGCACACAAGGATGGATTCCTTTCACATGAGGGAGTAAATGTAATTTAAAAATTCTATCCATTGCTTTTACCCTGATTTTATTCTGATACTCTGTTTATTTCCCATTGCTGTGCACTGGGAGTGAACTCTGCCTCTCCACAGCCAGTCCCCAGTTTCCATAGCAGCCTCCACATTCCATAGCAGTACAAAAGATTATCTACCCAAATTAGAGAAAGACCGGATAAAATAAGGCACTGGTTTGTTCATCTTAAACATAATTTGATATTGCTAAGTTTTATAAAATACTCTCAGTCTGAGTCACCACTAAGCCTCTCCCTGGGGTTGCCATGGACGAATAAGGCCACCTGTTTTCAGGCCATTCTGCCCATGTTGCCCTACAGAGTAGAGGACAAACTTTAGTAGTGACCATGGCAGGATTTTTAATGCTCACAGTTACTAGATGCAGAAAAGCCTTCTAGACCTCCCTGAGATGGCTAAACCACACCCAAGCCTTTCAGGGTATTCCTGTAAAAGGCCTCCTAATCCAGGGGTAGCTGAAGTAAGCAGGAAAGGAACTAGCAACTGGCTTCAGCACCATTTGAAGTCAACTGTTGGGGCAGAAGCACAAGGGATGGAAAGGAAAACTCTGCAAAGCTCTCTGGGCCCCAGCTGCCTCCGCTTTTGCCTCTGCTTTAGCCTCCATCCAGCTGAGCCAAGAAACCTCAGCAGCCATTGGGAGCTTTCCCAAACTTACACCACCTGCTGCTCACACCCCCATGCTTCAGATAGGTCAAATGGAAAGGGAATTATTTAAAAGCACATGGTGGGATTGTGGTGTGAATCAAAACTAGGAGCAAATCTCTGTAGCTGCTTTCGAGAGCTTTGGTTTCAGTCTTAAATGGCTGTTTCAGTATGGTGGTGCTTCACCCTTCTTTTCCTTGCTTGCTCAAGACACTTGTATAGCTATTGCCTTACTTTACTCTGAGCTTGCTTTAGTGATGTCAGCCCATTCCTCAGAATGAGATTGATAATTAGCTCACCCCACCTTCCCCTCTGTTGTCTGAAAAAGGACCTCTTGTGCTGGAGACCTGAAGAATTACAGGACATAGCAGTAGCTGTTGCATTTAATATCTTGTTGGCGGCATGACGGATTTAGCACACCCTTGTCTGACTATTTGGATTCTGGAGAACACTGTGTGCCTGATTTCTATCAGGTCTATGCAATGTCTCATTGGAGGCCTAAATTCATGACAGAACCCCTTTAAGGGAAAAGGAAAATGAATACCACCCTCTATAAATTAGCTGGAACAAACAAATTGGTTGCTCAAAGTTACTGTACTCCTGCCAGGAGTCATAAACTAGCTAGCTGTGTTTAAGAAAAGTAAAAACTGTTTTTCCTACCATGGAATAAACAGTCTCTGAGTTCTATTCCTAACCACAAATGGCAAATGTATGCAATTCTCTGAGAACGAAATTCTGCTCACTTTCCAAATTTGCTTAATCTCCAGTCCTCAGAGATTAATTAACTCGACAGGGAAACCAGCACTAAAGTTGGAATGGAGGTGTTTTTTGAAGTAAGTGCTGTTCTGTTCATCTAAAGATGCTGCTCTGCTGAGGCCAGCAGCAAAATCTCCAATATTTAACCTAGATGCTCCTGTTTTCCAGGTTTGCAAGTAAAGTCTTGACTTTAAGAGACCCAAGAAACAGATACTGGGCACAGATGTGACCATCTTTGAAGTGAAAGAGAAAGCATTTATCTACCTCCAGAATTAATTGCAGAGATTTCCAAACAAACCACAGAGTGAGCACACATTCACAGAGCATACACAGTATACATGTGCTGTGGGGAATTAGTTTTTTGGCTTTTCCATTGATAGAGCTAATACTCTAGTCCAGAATTGAAAAAAGCAGAGGGATTCAATCATCCTATTCACCACTTGGAGTTGTTGTCCAATCTTACACAGGCTCCTGGCAGCAAAACCTACAGGGAATCCCAGTGTTCCTGCATGCCCCATCACTTGCAGACAGTCAGGGAGTGTGTAATACGCCTTCAGAGGGCCCGTTCCTCACCCTACCACAGACACCCCACAGAGGCACCACTGTGAGTTTATCTGATTGCTGCAGCACAACATTAGTTGCTGAACTTTAAGACAAGCAGTTCTTACTCCATCCTAAAAGTCTCTATCAGGCTGGTTTCAGATTTCCCTTCAGGGGCATCACTTTGTTGCACAGGTCAAACTGATCCGCTCTACATCTATGTAAGCACAGCCTTGGGCATCTCTGAAGTGGAAAAGATCCACAGTAATGCCAAACGCTGAGATGTGTTTGCTGGCTTTGTGACATGCACTGGGATTTAACTGAGGCTGAACAGAAAACAACAAACTCATTTTGCTTTGTGCAAGGTACGTTACCAGCATGTTAGCAAGAGGTTGAGATGCTGACTTCTTTCAGATTAATTAGAAATAGACGTTTGATGTGTCTAGGCATCTTTGAAAATTCTTGTAGCACTTAAACTCTTCACAAGCCAAAATATGTTTAAAAATCTAAGTCACTGTGTCTAAAATTATCCAGTTGTAAAAAGGGTATGGAGTTATCAGTTTTTCAGTAGGTCTTGGTTAACAATTAGTTCTTTGAAGAAAAGTTGTCCTGCTCCACAGTATTCTTAACACCCCGAGCATTCTTCTCCAGCTAGTTGGTCTTACACTAAAAAAAGAGCAACAAAACCCCCACACTAAATGTAAAATTAGACAAAATTATATGTCTTGTTGCTTTTTTCCCCCTGTTCTACTTACCATTGCTCCTTTCCTTTTCCAACCTTTTGGGCAGTGTCAGCATCAATTTTATCAATTTGTATTCTCCAACTGTATTAAAGAAAATCTCTCTCAACAGCAAATACACATTTGCATTTTCTCCTGCTTCTTGATCCATTAGCAAGCCTGACAACTGTTCATTGCAAGTGAGTTCTTTAGCTTTTGAGGAACCATTACTTCATGATTTTTAACCAATACAATGTGGAAAGCAACAAACTAGTATGGATTTCAGAGCGAACTTTTCAATCCAAATCAGGTCTAGAGGTCAGCACCTGAGATAGATTATTTTATAGCACAGGATAAGATACTAACTCTGCTGTTTCATGACATGCCCTCTAACCCACTGCTGTCTGAATAAAACATCCCCTTTTTCAACACATATTTCTTGGTCTTTGAGCTCCCTTCCTGTCCTTTGACTTCATACCCTGTTCTTGACAGATTTCTTGGGAAAGGACTAAGACAATAGGATTCTCCAAAGCACAAAACCATTTATTTACAGGAAATATTCATTCCTGGGGCCTATGCTGTAGCAGACTGCTGTGTGTGGTCATTCTGCTTTCTGACTGGTATTACACACAGGAAACTGGTTGAGAGCTTGGTGATTGATGTGGGCTGCTGGATTTGGTCAGGGGAACAGATGTGTACTAGGTCCCTGATCTAACCATGGAGAAGGATTTTTAATACCTTTTAAAAGTGCCCAACTGCCTGATTTTGCCAAGCTAGTTTGACACATTACCTTATTCATGAGCTATCATTTTCATCCCAGGGGCTTACGAACTGGGTTGCATGGAAAGGCGTGTTCAAGTGAATAATTGGTATTCAGCTGTGCAGAAAGAAAATTGGATGGGCAAAAGGTCTAGCTGCATGTCAATGCCTCGGACTGGTTGCCATATCCAAAAACCAGGATTCTTTTCTTATTTCTACAATTCAGTCTACAATCAAGAGGAAACCTCCACATAGTTCATAAGATTTCTAAATAAAAAGCAAAAGGGTATGACAATGTAATGAAGGTAATGTTGGCAGCAGGGCAACATCAATGACCTCATCAAATGCTCACCTTTGCCTTTTATAGGGAGGCTGTGGTAGTCTTTTAAGTTTTTGAACAAAATGACAACAATGTATGAAAGAGATTGTACATCTAGTGACTGACTGCAAAATACCCAATAATATTTATCATAGCAGCATGTTAGGACATTCCTTTTACAATCAGTTAGCTATAAAGCCTGACAATTCACACATAATTATTTAATGTATACTGGTACAAAAGTTCTGTATCTCTGGGTTACTCACCGCAATGTGTCTGGCCTGTGAGTCTCTTGTTTGGACATGCAAGTACAAGCACTGTCTGTACTTTGGATTCTGTACAGCAGAGCACAGAACATATTGTTGGTGTTTAAAAAGGAAATTATTAATATTTCCCCTATTTACCATAGTAGAAATTCCAATAGATGTCATCAGAGTCTCTCAACTAGTCTCTGCTAGTGCCCAAACATACACGTACTAGTTCAAAAACCTTTTGTCATGACTGAAAATCTAGTTTTCAGCAAAAAGCACTGGGAACCAAAAAAAAAAAAAATTATCTGGAATTTCTGTTAGAGTGAGATACTCCTCTTTGACACTTGAAGCACAAAGCTTCTTAGCATTGGAAAGTGAGACACAGTTACACTCCTGACCTTGTCCTAAACCTCCTAAAATTGAGATTATCATGAAACATATTATTCCTAGGCAGCACCAAGAATCAAGCTACCCTGGACTGTTTTGCTACCATATGCTGACTTTCTGGAGTAGACAGGTCACAGTGGACCAGCACAGATGTGGACCAAATGTGTGGACAAAAAGGTTAAGGGGAGTGATATGATGGTGTAGGGAGAAAAGCCCCATCTTGAGACCATCATTCAGCAACCGTTCTCAACTCCTGGTCATTCTGCAGTTTGCAAAAAACCTGTGTGCACAGCTTGGTCTGATACTCATCTCACTCTGCTGTCACACCTTCCGTCCAGCATAAGTCTTGTTCAGAGTACACAATGGTACATGCTGCAAGGCAGTGCAGCCTCCAGACTCTCTGCCAGGAGTGGTGGTGAACACACGCTTTCTCACAGCTCATGCACAAGCTGTGGACTTAGCAGCAAGACATGCCAAATTTATACAAGAGAGGAAGAGCTTCATCAGGATCTCTGCTGTGGTTCTTCACAGTTGGGCTTTGTCACAGGCCTTCAGATGGTCTGCTCTAGGACTATGTCTCTGGACATGTATCGAGATGATATCCCACAGTCCTGAACTCTTGTTTCAGCCCTTCAGTATTGAAGCTTACAGAGGGAAGATGCTGCTATCAAAAAGTTGTAATTTCCTTGATGAATTAAAGCATTTGCAAGGTCTGGGTCTGTACCTGCAACAGCCTCTGCCTGTTTCTATCCTACGTGGGGATGAAGACAGAGGGGAGGGATCAGGGGAGGAAACAAGCATATTTGCTGCTGGGAAGTCTTGTCCAATGTAACTGTGGTTGGTTTGGTGGGCTTGGAGAAGCAAGGAAATGGGCCACACTTCAGAAATCACAGAGTTGAAGGAGTAATCTGCAAAGCCAAACCAGAGACATATCCTTGGACTTGCCTGGATGACAGGGAGTTCAAAAGCCCATGAGACAGATGTGTGTGCCAGTTAAAGAGACACTGTCACTCTCACTAAGTCATCATCAAAACCACCATCTCTTTGTCTCTGTTGGATTTTGATGGGGGGTTCAGCAAGAGCACGGGGTTAGAAAGAGAGCTGCACGCATTCATGCTTCAGAATAGTACCCATTGCTGCACTATCAGGTTTTACAGGTATCCTGGATGTTTCCAGTGATATATAAACCATCAAAACATAAATATACCCTTCCAAAGTGGATGATTTTCAGCAATAGGAAGCTAAAATCAAGTTTTAGAAATTATGTGTGAGATGGGAATTTACACGTCCTTGAATAATGTCTCCAAAGTAGTGCAGGCACATCTGAAATTTCTCCCATTAGGTGAGGCTTTTCAAATAAGTGGTTTGAGGGTCAGCCATCCTGGAATCAGCTCCCATGGCAGTGCCAAAGAGCAGATTGACAACCTAAAGCTACATCCCTTATTTTCTGGAAATCTATGACACACTCTTCACAAATGCTCTTTACTTGTTGGATTTTTGGAGGATGGAAATTGTCCAGTACAAACAGTGTTGAGACCAGAGTTTTGCAACACTGGGAGGAAAAAATAAAGTCTAGGTTCATGCCAACCTTCTAACTACATTGGCAGTACACTGCTCTTATTTAGAAGTGTAAGTCTGTGGCGGTCCAGTCAACCCAGGGGAATTTCTCCAGATTTATGTCCACATACCTGCAAAGGTTTTGGCATGAAATCTGTTGAGAGGAACAGAGGAGGAGAAGGATGTTCAGATTTTAATTTGTATAACCTACAGTAAACAACTAAAAATTAAACTAGCGCCTGAAACAGCTCCAGTCAAAGCCTCTCCCTCCTTATCCTTTTCCTTGTGACATTTATTGCAGGGCCCTAGAGAGGACTGGAGAGTATGCGGTGATCCGAGTTTTAACACTGGAATGTAAAATATTTTCCAAATGGGTGAGGGGAGAAAGTTTTCTTTAAACACGTTCCAGGAACAGACCTGAGAAAAATGCCTGATCTGAAAAGGCCTGACGAAGAGCTAGCCTTTCACTAAACGGTGTTTCCTTTGAAGTGGCAAAAGTGTATGTGATTGAGGATACATTTTTGTCACGGCTGCCTTGGGAGTCACATATCCTGTGATCACCGTATTTTATTTTATTCAGTCATGACATGTGACATTTTGAAGGGTTTTCATGCAATGGACATGATGGTAAATAGTTGAATCATACTAGGAACATCGAGAGCTGCCAAGTCAAACACCAGAGCCACACTGGAGGCTGGGACAACAAGGTCTCCAGTGATTTGTCACTGGTGTTGGCAGTGAGGGCCATGGTCTCTCTCCTGCCTCTGGATTCTGGGAGTGGGACAGGCAATGCCAGAGTCTTGCCAATATTTAAAAGTTTTAGCAAGTACTGGCACATATGGCCAGCCAAGAAGAGATTTTGCCTACAATTTCCTGGAGAGAAACACGCCATTGTGAGAAATGACTCTTTTCTGTTCTTGTTCTATGTTTATATGTTTACCTACACTAAAGTATTTTGCTGTGTCCACTGGGTGCATTTGCAAGTGTAAACCTTACCTGACTTTCCATTTCTGCTTTTCAAGTCTGTGCAGCTCTGTAAAGGCAGATGCAAGACTTCCCTGTCCTGCTAACCTCATTGCACCAGAGCAGCAATTTTAGCCAGTATTAAATATTCATTTAAATGCTATTCAATTTCTTTGAACAGTCCTAATTGCAAACTGGAAGTTGTATTGATTAAAATACTGTGATTTGTGACCTAGGGAATTTTGCTACTAATAGTTTGTGGCCTTTTCTTTGGATTTTCCCTGCCTTCTCTCATGCCTTTTTAATCTTATTTTCTTTGTCACTACACTCTTCCCAAATATATGTGAAAAATTGTTCAAAACACATCAGTCATCTTTAAAAATAAGTGTGTTTTCCTAATAGTGTTCCTGGATGTGAAGAAAATCCATACTAATGAAAAAAAAGCTCACAAATTACTTATATATGCTGCTTTTTTTCTGCAAGAGCCTGTATGTATTTCAAACCTGGGCCTGTGTTTCCAAAAGTAAATAGTTATGATTTAGAAATAAGTGATGAAAACTTAGACCATTGACACTGGCAATAATGAGTCGGGATTGACAGAATCTCGAAAGTTGCTCTGAAAAACAGTTTCTTAAAATCTAGATCTTGCTAGCTTCTCTGAGCCTCCAGTCTCCTGTTTTATTTGGGTTGACCTCAGCTCAGGGAGCGTGACGAAGAGGATGGGTCTTCCCTAATCAATGCCTTGCCCCCGGATTGAAGAGGCTGATGTCTCTGGACTCTCAGAGAAGAAATGATTTAGGAGAGTCCCTCCCTGGCGAGCTTCAGGAGGCATTGAGACATTGCAGAACAAGCCGGACAGAAAGGGACCTCCCGTGCTTTCCAGCCGGTGTCTTCTTAGCACAAGCATAACATATAAAATCTTTCATGTAGTTATCCACCACCATCTTGACAGCAGTTTGGATTTGCCCGCTGCATCTCTGATTTGAAAGCTGTTCCAGGACCTCCCTGCTCTGCTGATTAGGACTTTCTTCTAATTTCCAGCCTAAATTTATTTGCAGACAGTTTATAACCATTTGTTCTTGTGCCAACATGGTCCTAAAACTGAAAATAATTAAAAAAATACCCAAACCCTTCTCCCTCCCTGTTGTTTATTCCCGATGTATTTATAGAGAGTGATCCTATCTCTTCCCAGCCATCCCCTCGCTAGACTAAACAAGTCCAGCTGTGTCAGGTCAGCCACGTGGGACATCCACTGACCCCACCACCCTGTGCTGGTCTGAGGGTGCCCAGGGGAAAGTGAGGAGCTGAGACAGTGCCCCCCAGGGCTGTGCAGAGGAGAGAGAAGAGTTTTTTGATGGTTACCTTCATCATCTGTAACTGTCCTTGGGTAAGACAGATGGAAATGTCACTAGGAGGGAAGTCAGGGAAGGGTTTTACCATGCAGTAGCTGCTCTGCGGGACCTGCCCTCGTGCACAGCCTTGCACATGCTGTGACTCCGCTGCGCTGCACAGAGCAGACCAGGAGGGCTACACAACTGCAGATGGACATTTATCTTTGAACAGCTGATGAGCTGCAAATTCACACCCCAGTCTACAATAACTCCTTTTTGCCCTTGCAAAATATATAAAGAAGCGTGATGACTCCTTCCCTTTGTCTAGGGGAGCAACTGTCTTTGTACAAGCAACTTTCAAAGTAGTGCAACAGCTACACATGCACCCCCTCAGCTTCCCGTGCTGCAGAGGAGGACAAAGGCTGCACAGCACACACACACGTTGTAGCTAGTACTACAAGGCAAGAGCTTTCAGTTTATCATCTCCCTGGGCAAATGATACAAGCAAAGTACGTCTGAGCAGCTCCAGGCTTGGCATGAATGGCTCTCAGATAAATCAGGGTAACGTGTGGCTTTTTTGACAAGCTACCACCAAAAAAAGCCCCAGAGCATTCTGAAATATGGCTGGAAACAAACAGGGCTTGACCATATGTGACTGTGAAAGTTACTAATCTCCTCAGAAAAACTTCTTCTATGTCACACAGGAAACTTTTTAAAAATTTTAATTAATGAGTTAAACTGCAACAAAAAGAAAAGGTTAACTGTTTTGGGATTACTAAGTCTCCTCAGGCCCACAACTGAAGAAAATGCTAAAATAAAAGCAAAAGTAAGAATTTTTTGTCCTAGGTGGTTCCACAACACTCTGCAAATGAGTTGTCAGTGTCTTTCTGGCTTCCTGCCTAATTTTGCCCATAACCAATACACAGGCACTGCTGGGGGGGAAGAACCGAGATGGCTTGCAGCACAGTGATGCCTGACAGCCCAGGACCACAAGTGAGGAATGTTAGCTCGGTAACTCCAAGGTGTTTTCTGCTATATATAATAGTGAATTTACTGCACTAAGAAATTACCAGTTTCTGGAGAAAATTATAGGCAATGTGTCAGCTATAAATGATTTATGCATAAAACAACCTGTACTGCGGGGACCCAGGGGGTATAATAACAAGACAAAAAATCATTTAATCTTGTATGTAAATTTAAGCAGGCAGGAATTTGGGAAGAACTGCTTGTTTTTATTCCGTCTTGTGTTGCTGCCAAGTAAAGACAGTATCTGAGCAGAAAGGCACTGACGTGGAGCAGGTAGATAGGCTTGCCAATTTCCAGCAAGACACATTTTAAACTGGCTTTTTGGTTTCAGTTCAACACCCTCTGAGAATTGATTGGTTTCCATTTGACAAGAAAGGAGTCAGAAAAGCAGAAGACTCTTTCTGGGCTAGGTGAACTCAGCATGAGCCGTGCTGTCTGTGGGCCAGATGAATCTGAAACACGCCGGTGTTCAGCAGAGATCCTATTCCCCTACCCTTATTCACATGCACTAGTCTATTAATTCTTAGGAGTATTGTGTTGGAGACCGTAGGTGAGCAAAGAGAGCTGAATCAGCTCAGATTTGAAGAATTGGCTCTGGGTCAGGCTTCACAAGCAGACACTTCATGTCAAGTGAACATAGTTTCAGACAGGCAACCTAAGGCAGTGAAGAAGTGGCATCAGGTTTTCTCCTTTGATTTTTTAAATAATTTGTTAACAAGTTGCAAGGAGCTAATCTGGTTTTACACAGCAAAAATAGATGACCACACTGCAGTTAGATCATGCCCATGGGTATTGCAGGTGTGCAAACTGGGAAGGCAGCTCATATCAGACTCTTGTTTTCCTGGGGGAATATCTTTGGGCTGTGCAGAGGAGGCAGAACCACTGCTCCAACTTTCCAGCATTCCTTTTGAATCCATCCTCACTGTCACCCTCTCTCTAAATTGAGACAGAAACACCACAGCTTACCCCAGCGCTGCTCTGCCTGGCCCTTGTGGCATAGGGGTCCTTCCCCCATAGGGGAAGAGGGGGTCTCCCCTTGCTCTTCCTGTCACCATCAAGGAATAGCACAGTGAGATTAACTGGTTAACATGGAGCCAAACCCTGCTGCCTTTGTCATACTCTCTTCAGGTAAAACTTCCCTCAGTAGCTTCACTAAGGACTAAGACTTAAAGAATGAGGCCCATTAAATATTTACCATTACTGTACATTATAATGAGTTTCCTGCATATCTATATGCAATAAATGCACACATATAAATGCAGCGCATGTGCACACACACGTATGCAATGTGTCTGAGTTATGATAGCTGTGGGAGTGATTGCCTGGAATTGTCTGCTCATTGTAAATTAAATATGACAGTTCTACATCTGCATTAATGTTATTACTTTTTTGAGACTCTTATTTTTTAGATGCTGGCTGGCACTGGTCTCACAGGCTGTGAGTACAGTTCATACTCTTCTCCCTTTATTTTTCTTTTGGCAGAATAGCTACAGAAGTGGTCTTATCTTCTTCATGGTCTTGCATCTGGGATTTAAAGAAAGCAAGGAGGGTGAGGAAGGTTAGGTGAGCTCTGGAAGGGATCACCCAAAGTAGGTTTACAACAATCATGCTTGTTACTCTATTCCAGAGAGCAGAGCAAAATATGGGTGAAATGAAGAATTTGACATTGCAAGGGTAAGAAATTTGCATGAAGGAAATCATATGTAGAACAGCAGAGATCCTTCCAAAGAGCTGTGCTGTGGAAGCATCTTTTTCACCAACATTGTGGTGGTGCTGTTGTGCCATGAGTCATAAATAAAACACGCAGTCGTCAAGGTCTAGAGGTAAAGCAATAACATACAGCGTAACTACTCATGAGACACAAGTTCAGTGCTGAGCATCCTCAGTGCCCCGGACAGAGTCGGAGCAGGTCTCCACCACTGAGGTCCATGCTTGTGCTGTGAGCAGCCCTTGCATCTCCTCACCCTGGACCAGGAGGTTAGTAAGAGATCTCTCCTTTCCACTGCCCGGATGTTTCACCATCTCCCCTCTCCCTCAGTTCCCCAACAATCAAAGGTGCCTTATAACTCTGCTGCCCTGCTTTTCTCTGCAATAGGCACCTTGTTTTGTTCCTGCCTCTTGTTTCTTTTTCAAATCACTTCCTATATAAGAAGTTATTGCTACCATGTGAATTGCACACTGCCAGAAATATCACAGAAGGAGAGAGGAAAATGGCACTCTCATGGTGTGCAACTCACAGCCTACAGCCTTTCACCCAGGCTCAGGATGAGCTAATTATTATAGAGCTCTTTGGAGAAAAAGGGGCCTCATTGTTAACCTGTAAAAGAAGTTTGTGCAGCTCTTAAAAACAAATGAACATTTGTAACAAGCTCAAATGGAAACATAAATTGATTTACTCTATGTTTTGCAGTTTATATGTTCAGGGAGACAGCTGAGGACAGAGCCAGTTAACAGACAGAGGTTAGAAATTAAGAGGACAGGACTTAACTTTCCATAGCAGCATGTTTAGACAGGAAGAAAAAGATGTGGTTTGTGTTTAGTGAGCAGCTAGTGAAATGAAATATATTATGTATATGTGCTAGCACACCCTGATTCCCTGCCTCACTCAATTTTCTGCTAAGATACCATAAAGCTGAGTTACTGGCCAGCTGCACCCAACTGTGCTGCTTTTTAAACATTATTATGCTATTCTAGACAAGTAGGTAAAATAAGCCCAACACACAAGCTGCCTAGCATGAGTTCACTGATGCCAAATCTGAGCACCAAAGGCTTCAGCTGAGGTGAGAACCTGGCCGCAATCTTGTATTCACAAAGTTCCTATGAGAGCAGAGACTTCTGAAGTACCATTTTTCCCACTTTTAGGCCGATGTCATGGTGTACCACATGTCAAGAGCTGTGGTATGTCCCCAGCTGATGAGCAATGCTGTGGTTTCTTCTTTGCTCCAAAGCTATCATGCCAGTCACTGCCGGGTGGAAGATTGCAGTGCTCTGTTGCTCGGGTGTGCCTGGTCTGAGGTAGGAGGCCACCACGATGCCCTGCATAAAAAATATGGGAGGTAGCTCATTCTGTGGGAAAGGCTGAAGAAGAAGTAATTTGTTACACAAGTCTCCCACTCAAGTGTGGGATGTGCTTGGCAGGAGAAAAAGGTTGGCTTGAGCTGCATCATGATATGATTTGAACAGCCAGTGTGTAGGATCAAGAACCAGCATTTATTTAAAGACCTTCAACAAATAGTCCCAGACTTCCTCAAAGTGTTGTTCTCCTCTCATTGACAAAATGCTACTGAATTTTCTTGCAGGCTCTGGATTCAGAGACTGCTAGCAATATGGTGTTTAGGTCACAGACAGCTGAAATCAGTCAAAGTTCTACTGTGTATTTCAACAGAAAAAGATTGAGCCACATATGGTATCAGTTCTGCAAAGGGAGATTACTACTTAACTTCTCCCCAGTACATCCTAGGGTAGGAAACTGCATTTTTATGTTCCTAAGGAAACAGTGCAAAGCATCAATTCACAAGATGAGCTCATAGGAAAGTATCACCTATCCTGCACTTGGCTACATGCAGCATGAATATCCTAAATAAAATGTGAATAGAATAACTTTAAGAATAATAATAGCAACAACCCTAAGGAGAGATGTACTTGTCTCCTATGTTTTAAGGAATATGTCTATACTCAGTCTGGCAGCCTTCCCACAATGTAGGCTTTTTTTTTAAATTCCCATCAAATTTTACTGCATTTGTATGATATGCAATTAATGAGCCATAGAATAATCAAAATTAGAAGTGGAAAAGATGCATTAAGTCATCTAGTCCATCCCCTGACAGTGCAGGATTGTTCCCTACAGTGTATTTTTATATTTTCTAATGCTCTGTACAGTCCAGATTTAAATGTCTCCAGAGATGGAGCTTCCACCAATTCATTTAGAGGACTGCTCCATGGTCCTGTAGCTCTCAGTCTCTGGAAAATTTTCCTCATAAGGCCATGTACATCTTCCTTTTCTCACTTTCACTTCTGTATTAGCTGTAATCCCTTCTACCAACTCAAATAATTTCCCTCCCTCCCTGATATTTATGCTTGATGTCATCGTGCCCTCTCCTTAAAGATTGCTTACATAAACTATACCTATTTAGTTTTCATGCCTTGCTTACATGCCCCACAGTTTCCCTCCAACTCTTCTCCCTCCAGCCCTTCTCCCTCCAGCCCTTTCATTATGTTGTGTTGCTCTCTCTGAAATCCCTCCACGTTGTCTGCTTCCTTCTGATAAAAAGACAGCAAAGGCAGGATTCCAGGTGTAATTTTTCCAGTTTTGTACAGGAAAATGGTGTTACCTGCCGGCTCCACATGGTTCAATCACTGCGGTTCCTCAGCTGTCATATTGCCTTGAAAATCAATTTACCACTTGCTGCCCACTGGTATCTGTATTGTAACGACATATTATTGAATGGGTTGCACAAACAAACCTCAGTAAGATCTCTCACTGTTGAAATTGGCCGATACTAGCAAACGATACATCTAGGTTGTCAAAAAAAGATGTGGAGGGAGGGTAAGGCGAACTTGGAGAGTGAGAAGCAATGCCACTGATTTGTTTCACAGTTTTGAGAGGTCTCCAGAGATATTTAAAGTACTGAGCACTGGACCTTGTATTTATCCACTACATGATCACAGATCAACATTTTAGCATGGCATTGTGGTCCCATTATAAATTCTGTGACCTTTGTCACAGGTGCCAGTTCTTCTGAGTCCTTGACCATCAATGAGACAAAGGTTTAAGGGGTGGGAGGTTTCATCACTGCATTTTAGGATCCAAGGGGGCTCAGGGTTAATCAGGTTGCCCCTCATTCAGGGAGCACCAGATCAAGCCTTTACTTTCAACAGAGAGGTGAATGCTGAGAAGGGCCAAACCAAAATCAAGGGGCATATAGACATCAGAAAATGTCACAACGACAATGGTATAAAACCCTTAATAGAATAAAATAGGTGGATGCTATAGCAACAAACTCCAGTCATAGTATTTCAAGTGCAGTGATTCCTTCTTCCGCTCTAAATCCTTTTAATGTACCTTCTATTGAATATCCCATACAGGTGGAGTACTATAAATTCTGCTATCTAGAAGCACACATGGTTTATATGAACACTTTATTCCAGCTGAGACACAAGTATTAATAGCAACACAGATCCTTCCTTTCAACCCCTTCTCTTCTCTGGAAAAATTTATTTCTACTGCCTTTGGCAA
>NW_010108310.1:0-15000 GCF_000699245.1 Pterocles gutturalis | reverse complement strand
TTATTACTTCAAGGAAAAGGTTATTAGTCATTGATTGTTATTTCACACTGGAAAAAGCCTCCATCTTCCTTCCTTAACTGTTGTTGAGTTTACAAAGTTCTCTGATTACTGTGGTTACCTATTGCCTACGTGTTGCTTGTACCTTAACAGCGGGGCTTGCAAATGTGTGATGATTTTCCGGCACGAGCTTGCTGTGGTGGAAGGGTGCTAAGTACTAGAGACACCACCTCAGCAACAGGAGGCTCTTCTCTTGTGGGCACTGTCAGCTGATTCACACAGCAATTTGGCATCTTCTCTTCAAACACAGCTTTTTCCTATCCCTTCCTATGCCGACAATCTGTTAATGCTGACCACCTCTATTCCTGGGCAGCAGGACAAACAATGATCTGGCCATGACCATCACTCTGCAAAACCCTCTCTTGCACAGAGCTCAGCTGTGGGGAGAAGAGGGTTGATCCACGCTGTTTTGTCAGGAGGAGGTACCAAAACTTTCCCACACTGCAAGCCAGGGAGGAAAAACAAGGGCACTTTGTGGCTGTGAGGCTCACAGACCAACTGCCAGCCACAGCTGGCTCCACATCCTGCACACCTGGGTGTCCCCTGAATGAATCAGCTGGCCACGCTGCCACAACTTCTTCCAAATAATTTTATTCCTGGAGCTCCTTTGCCTGTTAGCCTTCAAGGCCCTATATCCTCCCACACCAGTCTAAGCTCACAGGGACTTCCACCCAGCAGCCTGCCAAGGTGATATTTTGGGGAGGTATTTTGGGTTCCTACAGAAACAGGTTAGTTGTTGGACCTCCGCTTTCTCCTCCCTGACACTGCCAGCAGCATGTTCAGGTGACTCACAGACTTACCATCATCAGCAAGTTCTCTATGAAAAAGTCGTGATAGCAATATATTATGATGCCTTAAAAAATGCTGTGAGAATTCACTCTTTATCAGCCAGAGGATATAAACAGCTGCATAATTGCATGTTTACCAGGGTGTTACTCTTTGTTATCTATATCACCATAGCGCCCACAAGTTCCAGGTGGGGACCAGGTCTCCTGGTGTCAGCTGCAGAATTGACACAGATCAAAGTGATGGTGCCTTTACACTCCAAGTATTGTTAGGTTACAAACTCTTCCTGTTAATTCAGCTTTCACCTATCCTTTCCTCAGAGGAACAGAACAGCCACCCAGCCCAGGTGCAGGAGTTATCTCACAGCTACAGAAAACAAGATCTTTGAGTTCAGCAGTCCAACAAACTGTGGAAAAGATCCAGAAACCAGATTTTTATCAGCCCCTGTCTCACACCAAAATCAGTCTGTTGAGAGTTTAGATACTTCCCCACCTTGGAATCTGAAATGCCAAGATATTAATCCATTTTTCCTCTCTACCTCTATGTAAAGGTCTCATTCTTTATCAAGTTTAACTGAAAAATATCTCAACATCTGTACAGCAAACAAGGGAAATTAATTACTTCAGAGGCATGGGGGAAAACAAAAAGAAAGCATGTAAATATCAACATTCATTCCAAAAACATGATACTGAAAACAATTATCAACTGTAATAGGTAAGCAATGCCAGGAGAAAAAAGTTAGGAGACAAAACACAGGCGAGAGAAAAAACCAATAATCAATATATTAATATGGAACGATAATACAGCTGGTACAATAAAGAGATACCGTGGAGAGACATGCAGTGCATCATTAGTATTCTGCTCTAATGAAACCCGCAACACGCACTGTACATTAACTAGTGTAAAGCCTTTTCAGCACAGTGAATATTCCACCACTTTACTGGCCCATTTATTTTAACTGAAAGAGAGATGATCCTGTTGCCAAGCCATCAGATGGTAAAAGGGATATATTTGATGGATAATAAAAAAAGGTCTGCCACAGCTTTGCAAAATATATTTCTAATTTAAATGCATGTGGTATACAACACTCATGCCATACCTGTGGAGAAAAATAAAGATGGGGGTGGGTAAAAGAGAATCTGAGGGGGGAAAGAAGGAGGGGGTAAATATCATTTTAAATAAACAAAAAAAAAAAAAGTCACAGACATCACTCACTTTTTTTTTTTTCAGCCTGTTCTTGTGATACAGATTGACAGCCCTTTTAATATGAAATAAATCAACCAGGATAAGGAATGTCTCAGAGAACATACAGATTGAGCGCTGATTGACAGAGCTTCTCTGAAACCCATTCTGTTTGCGCTCGGTTTTTTAGCAGCTAACTTGAAAGGATGTCAGGTGCTTTGAAATGTTTCAAGTGTTTTGAACCCAGCAAACAATTGCAAAATGTGCTTATTGGTGCTCAGACTGAAGCAGGAGTGCGGCAGGACTCGTGCGAGGACAATGCTGAGGAAGGCAGGCCAGGAGAAATGAAAGCGAAGCTTTCCTCTTCCATCCAGGCACCATCCAGCCACTGGGATTTTTGGACTGTTGTCAACATTCATACCTAGTTAGCGTGATATTTTAAAGCGAAGATGTTGCGTATTGGAAACTTGTATCATGCCTGGGGAGAGTACAGCATTGCATACCTTCTATAGACTTACAGTCACTTTTAACCAAGAATTGGCTAGTCGTGGTGCTGATAACAAGACATGACATTTTTAGTTATGTGTCTAGTTTGTACCACTGCTGCTTTCCTGTTAGACCAGCATTATGCTAGCTTTGATAATGTTGCAGATATTATAGTTAGCTGTTTCCTCATATTTCCTGAAAAGTCCTATGTCTGTTGTTATCTTGCAAAGCAAATACCAGCACATGTCATAGTCATACTGAAAGAGAAAAGATGAAAACCAAGCCCAGTGGCATTTGCAGCCTATTTTAACAGCACTCCCTTCAGAATGGCACTTTGGGCTTGTATGGGTAATTTTTGTATGAGTGGTCTGTCTCTTTTAAAAAAATGACTTGACATTTTTGCTTTTATGCGAGGCACAAACATATTTCAGAAAGGAGATCCTGGGGTTCTCTCTCATGGAAAATCAGCCCAGTGAGGGAGAGCACTCCATAACACAGCAAGATGTGTGAAAGTTGCTTGGTTCAGCCCAGGTGCTTCACCAGAATGATTCAAGGCTCATTCACAGAAGCTGAGAGTAAAATAAACCCCAAAACAGCAGGTTCATTTGCATGGTCCACTTCTCAGGTACCCCAGAGCGACCTGGATAGATGAGCAATCCTTGTGCCAGGCTCTCACCTCTCAGCATGGCTACTTCTGCTGCATCCTCAACTTCTGGTATAGTTGCTGCCTCACACTGGAGAGGCCTCTCTCAGCACCCACATCTCTCTGCATCTAGCTCGTCCAAACAGCAGATCCGCAGAAGGCAGTTATTCTCTGTGGAGTCCCAAATTTGCTCTCTGATGCTTGTCTTTCCAAACTTTTCAGGAAACAGAAATTTTCCTATATAGTGGGATAAAATCTGCGCCCCTGGGAGTGAGAAGCGTGGTCCCATCATTCAATATGGTAGTAGAGGAAAACAGTTTTTTAAACTCTCAACTCTTGCTTTTCTATTAATCTTTGCCTTCTAGGTCCAAGTCACCAACATCCCTCGGATCTATCTCCCCCATTGCCCTCCTTGCTTACAGCTTTGGCAAGGACACCAGCATCTCTGTTAACATCCCTTGCTCTTACTGCCAACATCCCTAACCTGTACCATGCAATTCTCAGGTGATCACATCTGCTGGTGTATCAAGACATGCCCAGAAATGAAGTTCTGCACCTCAGGACAGCTGGGTGTCCTGGATGAAAGAGATGTACACACACAGGTTGACACTAGGATCAGTGGCATGTCTGATGTGTCAACCTTTTGTGAATGTGCTGAGTGGATGGTCTGAACATGCACAATAATGGCAATGCATCTGAGACACACTGGGTGCAATGGGCACAACACCCAGAGGCTTGTCCCCAGGGCATTGGATGGATTGCACAAGTTCTGCTTGAGCAGAAACATGAGTCCTCTGGGTTTTGGCTTCAAGCAGGAAAACCCTTCTGCCCCGTAAAGATGTGGTTAGTCACCTAATATGCATGATGTTGTGCAAGGCTTCCTCTGGGAAAATGAGATGGGACTACATCCCTATGGTGGGTTGACCCTGGCTGGACACCAGGTGCCCACCAAAGCCGCCCTATCACTCCCCCTACAAAGCTGAACAGGGGAGAAAAAATATATAATGAAAAGGCTTGTGGGCTGAGATAAGGACAGGGAGAGATCATTCACTAGTTACCATCATGGGCAAAACAGAGTCGACTTGGGGAAATCAGTTTAGTTTATTGCCAATCAAATCAGAGTAGGATAACGAGGAACAAAAGCAAATCTTAAAATGACCTTCCCCCTACCCCTCCCTTCTTCCTAGGCTCAACTTCACTCCTGATTTCTCTACCTCCTTCAGCCCAGCGGCACAGGGGAATGGGAATGGGGGTTGTGGTCAGTTCACCACATGTCTTTGCCACTCCTTCCTCCTCATGGGGAGGACTCCTCACACTCTTCCCCTGCTCCAGCATAGGGTCCCTCCCATGGGAGATAGCCCTCCATGAACTTCTCCAACATGAGCCCTTCCCACAGTCTGCAGTTCTTTGCAAACTGCTCCAGCATGGGTGCCTTCCACTGGGTGCAGTCCTTCAGGTTCAGCCTGTTCCAGTGTGGGTCCACCATGGGGTCACAAGTCCTCCCAGCAAACCCACTCCAGCATGGGATCCTCTCTCTCCACGGGTCCACAAGTCCTGCCAGGAGCCTGCTCTAGAGTGGGCTTCCCACAGGGTCACAGACTCCTTCGGGCACTCACCTGCTCTGGTGTGGGGTCTTCCATGGGCTGCAGGACAGCTGCCCCACCGTGGTCATCACCAGGGGCTGCAGCAGAATCACTGCTCCGGTGCCTGGAGCACCTCCTCCCCCTTCTTCTTCACTACCTTGGTGTCTGCAGGGTTGTTCCTCTCACATATTGTCACTCCCCCCTCTGGCTGCAATTGCACGTTGTTAAACGTTATCACAGAGGCACTACCATAGTCACAGATTGGCTCAGCCTTGGCCAGCAGTGGGTCCATCTTGGAGCTGGCTGGCATTGGCTCTGTGGGGCGTAGGGGAAGCTTCTAGCAGTTTCTCACAGAAGCCACCCCTGTAGTTCCCCCTGCTACCAAAACCTTGCCATGCAAATCCAATACAGTACCACTAGGGTCTACTTGTCCACGGAGAGAACTACTGAGTCCTAGTACCCTTCTCCCATCCTCTTGTTTTTCAGAGCTACATGTCCTTCCCCCCAAGAAGTTGAGCCTGGATTTAAATAAAAATAGAATTCCAGAGGAAGAAATTTTTTTATCTATATCTGTTAAACCAACAACACAGGGCTTGCTGATCAGCCTTTCCACTTCTCCCTCTCCAGGTCCATCCAGGCCACCTTCCAGTGTTCACAGACCTGTGGCTGTTAAATCATAGAGGGCTCTTGGGATTCAGTGGCAATATTATTGCTATCCCTTATTTCTGTAAGCTTAAACTGAAGCCTTCACACTACTGTGAGTAAAGGGCAGGAGCCAGACTGTAACTCTGGGAGCAATATATTGATCCCTGCTTTAACAAGTGTTTCAAAGAAGATATAGCGTCTCCTCCTGGCACAAATCACTCCTTAGCCTTCCCCTTCTGCTCCACAGTAGAGTACTGGTGGTGCAGGATGGAAGGCGATACAGACCCTCCATTCCCTTTCCACTCCTCTGTTTGGAAAGGGGGAAAGCTGGTGACTCTTACTATGCTACTCAAGGGCTTTGGCTGCCTGGGTGTCCCATGCAGGGCTGAAGGGGGAACCCTCTACAACCCTTTGCTTCCTGCAGAAATGCACAGCAGAGCTGCAGCTCTATGCTGGGAGATCTGAAGTGCGGGAGGGCTTTAGAAAATCCTGCCTGTCTCTGTGCTGCAGGTAGCTGTTTGCTTGCACCCTGCACCTGTGGGCACCCAGGGGATGTGCCACCACCAAAGGGATGTCTCCCTGGGGGGACAGAGAGCACCACAGGCACCTTCTGATGGCCCTTCCTCTTTTGCTTTCTTGCGGTAGGCATCTTTTGTCCAATATTCCTAATACTTTTTAACCTTTTAGCTGTTTATGTTCATCTCCTCTGAGGGGACATGAAGCTCATGTGGAAGTCAAGCCCACATGGAAAACCAAAACGAGTTTCACTCCGTGTACAGTCCCTAAAAAGATCAACAGGTCTCCCATTTTACTTGTATATATATATGCATGTTGTTGCTTTTTGATATTATTTTCTTAGCTTCCACCTAACACTTATTTTTTTTCCTTCCAGCCTCAGCAGTGACCCCTCTTGCTCACAGCCGCCAGAGCAAGATGTGAGCCCCCCTCCCACCGCCACTTGTTTTCATGTGGAAGCTGAATGGCACAAGGTCACCTGAACATCCTCCCAGCCCTCCTCACCCTCCAAGAGGTGACGGAGCTGCCTGGCTCGGTGTACTGGAGACACTGACCCTCACAGGTCTCGTCTGGGAGGCAGCACTGGGAATCAAAGCTCAGTTCTTCAAGAGCTAGCAGGCTTAAAAGGTAGTCCCCTGGAGTGCTGAGCCACAGTGCTGACAGGCATCAAATCTATCTAAGTTGGAAATATGATCCAGTTGGGAATGACTGTGATTTAATGTCATCCAAGTACTACAGGACACACTTCTAAAAGAAACTGCTGTAAATTATTTGTGGCTAATTCTGTGTGGACGGAGGGCATGATATGTTCACAAGTACAAGAGCCCTGCTTGTATCTAATAATTGTTATATCTTCTCTGAAATTTACTGCTGATGTCTCAATCTTAACAATTTAAATAACAAGCTTAACCAAGCGGAACTAGGCAAAGGCAGGCTGACTCCCTTGATGAAAGCAGGACAACTCTTATGTCTGAGTACATTTATACTTTGACATGAGCAGTGACACACAAAGATGAAATCTGGTTAAAGCTGCAGCTTTCTCAGCACTGTGACAGCTTCTTAGTCTAAGCAAAACTGTTTCTGAAGTGGGATAGATGCTAACTTAGAAGAATTATTAGAAAAAAGCAACTCAAAGAGGCAGGATTAGGGAAGATGCACTGCTGGACACAGAGCAGGATCCCCAAACCAGCAGGATGGCTGTGGGCTTTGATGGCAGTGATGGGCTGGGATGGCCCTGGCTGAGCTCCATGCATGACCGCAGGGCTCAGGAATGACTTAAGCCCCAGTGCAAATCAGGGGGGGGTTTGACAAAAGCACGTGTTGCAGATGCTGGAGAGCAATGTTATGCGTGTTTTAATGCTATGAAATATAACTGGTGATTATGGGGACTGGCCTGAGGAAGCTGATAGAGTCATTTAACGGGCACTTATGTGCCACTGCAGCAAGGGAAACCTTAGAGAACAAGTTCTTCATTGTCCCTGAAAAGGAATAATCCATAAAGAAAAAAACCTCCCAACCTATCATCAGTTTATTTTTGCAGAGTTTCTGATTAATTCTGATGAGAAAAGGAAAAGGAGGGACTCTCATTCTCCGTCTGCATAAGACTGCAACAAGAATCAATTAAAGGTTCCTCTGCTCACCTACCACAAATTCCACAGACTACTGTCTCAGCAGATAGGCAAATGACACAAATAAATTTATCAGGACTAGAGATAACTTGGGCCTGATCACCCCACAGATTTTGTAGGAAAAAATTTCCTTGTTTCTCTCTGTGCAATAACAACGTGGGGGTCCCTCTGATCTAAAACAACTATTATCTGGGTCCAGGAATAAACCTACCAGAGCCTATTCTTATTTAATGAGCACATACTAAAAATCTTCCCTGAACTATATCAGAGTTTCTTTAAATTAACTGTCCCCCTACCTACTGTATTCTTGGCTGGGAGACCCTTTGTCCTCTGCTTATTCGGTGAAATTATGTTAATACCAGTCAGCTACACTGATTGTTAGTGGTGGGTGATTCTTATGGCAAAAATGAGGAAAGAGTAAAGGAGTATGAAGTGAAGAAAAAGAAGACTTTTCCTCCTAGAAATGGTTTGCTGTTAAAACCATCTTGAAATACCTCTGGCAGACGGTCCTACCAGTAAAGCTGGCAAAAGTCCTGTTGTCACTATAACTTATGTGGAGTTCTGCCAGCTCCCAGAACAAAATACGTAAGCTACTGGAGCAAAATGATTTTGTTGCCAGTATGTCTATACCAGGAGTTTTACTGGCACAAGTTTGTGCATTGCTTGGATTTTTTTTTCCATGCCTTTTACCAAAAGCAGCTAAGCTCTACAGTACAGCCCAAGCCAAAAACATCAATGATGAGAAGAAATACACAGGAGAATAAGGAAAGGCTTAGTGAATGGGAAAAGAAATGGATCTGTGGTGGGAACCAAAGCCATAAAATGAACAGGAATGGCAGCTATTGTATTATTTATATGATTTATTGGCATAATTATTCATTATTTATTCTGGGCTTGAAGAGTTACAGGCATCAGTCAATCTCAAATCTTTCAAGATGCCAATCATATCATGAGAAGGTAGCCTTTCTTTTAGGTCAGCTGGTTTCAATATATTAACATAAGTAAAAGACAGTCCATCAAGTTTATCAGATGTCTGGGGAACTCTCCTAGCCTCCTACCACATCCCTGATGGCATGTTTACTGAACCTCAGGTATCCATGAAGCTATAACAAGCCGTGCAATTATGTGTGGCTGATTACAATCTTTGTGTGTGTCCTTCCTGTTCTCCAAAATGGTACATCTATTTCTCCAAGAACCTTCCTTTCACATGTTTTGCATCTTGGAGAGGAAACAACAGGAAAACAGGAAGCAACCTCAGCCCTCCCTGCAGGGTCAACCAACAGCTCGCAGCACTTGCAGACAGGAAGGTTAAGTCACCACCCAGCTGAGCAACAGCATTAGATACCCCCTCCAAGACAGGATGAAGACCTCTCTGCATGGTGTGTTCAAACCTTCTTTGTTTTGTGTACAGCCTCTGGGTTCCTTCAGTGCAACCGTGGTTTTTGAGCAGAGCAGGATGCAATGAGGTTAGCATCGTCCCTAATGCAAGGCACAAAATGAGTCTCTTTCTCCATTCCCCTGTTATGTAGCCCCTCTCTCGAGACAGATGTTTTCCTAGCCCAGCCCCAGCTCTCCAAGTACCTGCTTTGAGCTGCTACTAGCTGCAGTGTTAGAAGGAAGAAAACCATTTTCCTTGGACTTAATGTCATAGGTGACGCAAGTCTTTGGTTCCTAAGCCAGTCCAGCTTCTGACCAGCAACTGCAGAAGATGCATTTATACTAGGATAGGATAGGATAGGATAGGATAGGATAGGATAGGAAGATAGACAGAATAATGAATGGCTTCCGGAGTTTCTTATTGCCTCTCACACCACCACTGTGGAGAAGAGAAATGACAGCAGTAACAGATTGTTTCTTTCAGTCCATTATTGAGGCCAACTTGGTTTTGCTCGTGACAAACTGGTAATAGGAATATATTATAAGCTTTGGTTTGCTCCATAAAAAATATGCTCAATTTTGCACTCCAGAACTAAGGAAGCCCAGGTTCTTACAAGTTTGTGTCTTGTATTGATGTTTAAGAAGCTGTAAGCTCCAGCCAAAGCACTTCTCTACAGTTGAGCATTACGGTCTGTCTTTGCCTCCCTTCCCTTCTCTTCCCTTCCCTTTGAGAAAGGAACAAAACTGAAGAAAGCTGACTGGTTTTTTTTCTGTGAGAAAACCAGTCACCTTTCCTGCCTGGTTGACGGCTTGTTGCTTTAGATGAGCTGTCTTGATGAGGAGTTGAACTGGCACCAAAGCCAGCTCAGAGGTGGGGATGGCACAGCATGGCATGGCTGGAGGCAGTGTGGGCAGGACCACGACTGATCCTTTTTGCAGGAAAAAAATTTTGGATTGCTCAGTCATAACATTATATCCCACCTCACATCTCTCTTTGCAAAAGATGTAGGAGCTACCATACTTCTCATGTGTATTTGCCAAATTTGGATGACAGGTTCAAAATAGTTTAAGTGGGACCCAAAACCAATACAGACACTGTGGAAACACAGTTAAAAGAACATACATCTGAACTTAACATTACTTCGATCCTGTAGATATTAGCATCTTCATATGCATACTTTGCTCTTCACGTTAACTTTAACAGAATTCTGCAAGTTTCAGAAAACCAAAGTCTTTATTTTTTCTTTCTCTCTTTCTCTCTTTCTCTCTTTCTCTCTTTCTTTCTCTTTCTTTCTTTCTTTCTTTTCCTTCCTTCCTTCCTTTCACTTCCTCCATTCCTCCCTTCCTTTCTTTTCAAAGAGAGATTCACTGGAGTATAACATAAAAATATTTGTAGTGGTAAATTTAAATGATAGTCACTGGGTAAGCAGACAACATTGGTTAATGCATACAGTACATTTTTACTTACTTGTTTCTGACACTAACATTTTTATGTCGGGTAATTTTCTTTTAAGATCCTTCATTTTTATTCTCCTTTTGATCTGAGTTTATGAGATCCCATCAGTTACAGTAAATTTCAGTCTGCTGGGAGACAGCCCTCAACTCAGATAACTATAACAAACAATCAATAAGATTATTTTCCGTTTAATGGTCCACCTGCATGAAAATCAAAACTTGCTCTCTTCATTAGACCTTGCGACAAGCATGCTCTTCTTTCTTTGGATATTTTCACAGCTGATGAGACATACTCTTGGGTCTTGAACAACCAAATATTTGTGTGATTCAGACTGCTGTGAAATGCAGTGGGCCAAACACGAATGTGCAGAGGCTCAGGAGAAGTCAGCAGTCCCCTGCTCGTTCCACACGCGTGGGGAGGGGCTGCAGCATCACACGCTCGCTTACCAAGGGCTAGGAGGGGAGTGATAACACGAAGGTGACAAACTGTGTCTGTAGGCTGAGAGCAAGGAGGGAGCATGAGGGCAGAGCCCTCCCCAGCACTTTGCCCCGCATGCCATGTGGACCAGCTGATGAGGATTAACCCACGAGGCAAGTGCTGCTGGTGGAAAGGGACTCCAGGGCACATTTTTTCCTCTGTGGGATTGGTCTCCAGGTCATCCTGTAGGAAGCATGGAAAATCCATCTGCTTATCTGCACAGCATGCCCACTAGGCCTTCTTCATCCTTTTAATTCCCTTAAAGTGCATTATTGTCCACAGTGCTTACAGACATGGGGAAGAAGAAATAGGACTTCATACTTATACTGGCTTTTCATTTTTTTTTTTCAAATTACTATACAAATCTCCTGAATTTTCATCTCATTTAGCTGGACCAGGCTGTAGCCCTCAAATTCCTCACAAGTACAAGCAGAAGGTCTGGCCTCAGATGGAGCTACTTAAGAGAGCTTTACTGCCCAGATGCTGGGGGAATCATAGCTGTTGTTCCTTATTAATATTTTGTGTTATGTAATTCATTCTGTTAAATAAGAGCAGCAATAATTTAGACCAAAATATTCTGGAAGATTAATAAAGGAAAGAGGCCAAGTTTTCCTCTCCATCATGTAGTCCTCAGTTCAGAATAATGTTGTGCCAATAACTGCAATAACGGACTAACTCAAAGGAGAACCTGGCATGAGGTGTAGCTGAAATCCTCATCCCAAAAGTCTACAGCAAAACACTGTCTTTGCGGGGACAGGATTTCAGACAAAAAGCCATTTCTATTACATGCTAAGGAACAGCTGACCTTGAATCAGGGAGGAACCCCAGCCAGAAATAAGAAGCAAAAGATTTTCTTCAGAAGTTGAGTGAAAGTTTGGTTAGCTGAGATTATAACTTAGACTATAAACATTTCCCAGACATCAAACAAACTGCAAAAAAATCAACACATGCAAAACCAAGATAGAACAAAACCAGAAGATAACTAGCTTCTAAATCAAACGTTCCTGATGCAGTCATTGCTCCAGCAAGGTCAGGGTCTAAATGACCACAGCAGAGGTGGACGTAAGTAATCATGGTCCAAGCTTGATTTTGGAAGGTGGCAGTAGGGTTCAGAGCTGCAAAACAGGAAAAACAAACAAACAAACAAAACAAAACACGTAGCTGCTAACAATTTCTAATTTAGCCAACCCTCCTTTTTTTCCCTCACTGTTTTGGCACTGATGACTGGTATGTCATTTTTGTCAGGGCACAGAAATAATTTTTTATAAACACACTGAATAATAATCACCAGTGTTGCAACTTTACTGACTACTGTGTGTGGCTGTTTGCATGAGGGAGCATTTGACCTACTTAGCCCCACTCTAAATTATTGGAAACAAATTGAATTTATAGTTCTTTTATGGTGTAAATACACACATAAAATTTTGAGATGTTTAGGAAAAGTTAATAGCAGAGCATTGTGTAGCAACTTGCCTAGACAGCACAGAGAGACACCACTTCTCACGTTCCTACAGAGTTTACACAGAATACAAAGATCCCTTTGTCTTTTCTCGCCTTTTTCTCTGCATCTGATTCCAAAGTTTGTTGGTACAATCTTAAAAAGAAAGCATTGCTTTTCCAATCCATCAGAATTGCTGTACGAACATATTTTGCACTGCAGCCTTAAAAGCAGTTGTGCTTCTTGCTTTTGTTCTTTCATTATGTGAGACTCACAGTTATTCAGTATTTTGTTCTCATTAGAACACTGCTTGTCACATGTTTTCACCAGAAACATTCATCACCAAGGTCAAAGGGTGAATATCATGATCTATTATGCTTAGAGGAATCTAATGAAAAGCCACATAATTATCCAATTTTAAGAGAAGCATGTAAAAAAAGAAGGGGGGGCACTTACTATAATTTAAGTTGTTTTGTTTCCCTGAAGCAAAATTCAGCACCTGATTGACAGGACATAATGATAATTCTTATTGATATGGTGATGTTAATTGTGTAGAGATATTTAATAAGTCCCATATTCCTGAGGTAAATGCATGCTCTTAACCTGCACCTGAACCTGATTTTTGATGCAGTCTGAGGATGAGGCAAAGATACAGATAACTGAGCACAAGTGGATTTTCAGTCTTGTGTGGCAGAATGGAAATTGGAATCTTCAGAATCTATTAGGAGAACAATTCTGCAGTTGCTCACACTTTTATAAATTATGCTGTGTATGATGCTAAGACACAAAGTCAGGAGTTTCAATTGGAGGAAATTACCATGACTTTACTGCATCTACAAGAGTAGGTTTTTTTTTTTCTTTTTTCCTTTTTCCCAAAAGGTGGTAGAAAGCTGTTTACATTTTAATAGAGACATACTTAAATAAGATGAAAAACATTCTGTCACTTAACCCGCTGACTGGCTTGTCCTCTAAAATGTCGACAAAGAGCAGAAATGACAGACACAACAAAAATATGTAAGGCAGAAAGCTGTAAACAGTGTAGTCATTCAAACGTATTTTACATTCAGATTTCCAACTTGGTGATAGTCACTAGTTGTAACAAGAACAGTGTGAAAACTGTGACGGAGTATTGAAGTAGCTGAGAACAGGAGTGGGTTTCAGAAAGAAACAGGTTATATTTCTGGATTTCTTCTGAGCACATGTGCCTTGACATTGACCAAGTTCTTCAGCCTCTCCCTGTACCTTAATTCTTCTGTTTTTTCAATGGAGATAATGTTTTGGTTTGGTTTGGTTTTTTTTGTTTTGTTTTGTTTTGTTTTAACACATGGAATTGGAAAACTACAATTTGAATAATGTCTTGAGATTGAGCCATTTGGGGCTTGATAGCTCCAAGATGCTGAGCACTTCAAACACTCATCCATATTTCAGCACATGCTGGAAGCTCACTGGGACTATCCATGCATTAAGAACTAAGCACATGCTCACATGCTCTGCTGGAAGGTGCCCTCAGTGTGCTGCAAGGGGGAGGCTTCAGTTCACCCTGAGAGAGAATATGTCAGAAAGCTGCCTCTGTCAAGCACATTGAAATTGCAGAAACTACTGTCTTTTGCTGCTAAGGCTCTTCTTTCAGGAGCCATACCATGACACCCCAGGCACTCAGAGGGGTGATGGTACCCCTCACTTTTTGCTGCCCACCCAGGAGAACTCATAGATGATTCAACAGCATGCTGATGTGTCAAGCAAGGCTACATCCTCCCATTTTCTGGGATTGAGAAACTTGGCCTTGTGTATGCTCACTGCATTGGAGTGCCTACAGAGCTGGTCATGGTGTCTGAGCACAGGACCTGGTCCTAAGGACCTAGCTCTGATACCTGCCCCACCTCCTGGCAGCACATTACCCTGCAGCAGATTCCAGTCTAGCTCACTGAACAGAGCTGTGCTTTGCATTCACAATCCATCAAAAGCAAAGAAGGGAGCATAGATGACACAGTTATCCAAACGAGCTGAAGGGTGTGAGACCTCCCAGCACATCTCTCTGCTGGCTGCTCCTACTATAAACTAGGGGTTGTGCTGCCTTACTCGTGTTTATTTCTCTCCAGAGGAGGAGGAGGTGGGTTGGGAAGCCTGGAGCTTGCTCCTGGCCACCCACAGAACAAAGGCAGGGTTGTCCTTCTCCTGAAATCTGCGACAGAAGCAAAATTACTTCCTCCAGAGAAAGGTGGAAACAGGAGAGGGCCTGTGGCTTGGAGGGGAGCTGCAGGGTTATAATGCCTCCATAGGATGCTCCAGGTTTTGTGCAGTGTGTGTCCCACCCTGTGCTGGGGCAGTGCCTGAGCACAAACCCAAACCCGTAACAAGGGCGAGTCCCTTACACTTCAGTCTCAGCCACATGCTTTTTGCAGTTTCTGCAATCTGGAAATTGATCCTGTTGACGTCTTTAATTCACAAAGACTTACAATTTAGGACCCTGACTGTTCCACTAGGATAGCAGAAGTGACTTAGGCAGCAAGTGAGATTAATGAAACAACCAGGGACAAACTCAAAATGAGGGAAGCAACTCCAGAAGTTATATACAGCCTGAATATAGGGGGAGGATAGGAGATAAAGAGAGTTTAAAACTGAGTCAAACACCCATAAAATAAACCCCAAATCATATTTCTAAACATTAATAACACTTTAAATAAGCTGCTATAAAAATGCCAAATCACAGAATCACAGAATCACAG
>NW_010108309.1:2784-4857 GCF_000699245.1 Pterocles gutturalis | reverse complement strand
CTGGTGGCGTGTCCTCAACCCCATGGTGGCGTGTCCCCGACCTGCGGTGGCATGTTCCCAACCCTGTGGTGGCACGTCCCCGACCTGCGGTGGCATGTCCCCGACCTGGGGTGTTCCCTTGCAGACGGCGTGGTGCTGGTGGACCCCGAGTACCTGAAGGAGAGGAAAGGTAACGGCCCCCACGGGGTCCCTGGGGACACGGAGGTGACACCACCACAGGGTCCCCGCCTCTGGCCCCTCGGGTGACATTTTGCAGCCCCCTGTCCCCACGGTGGGTGCCCTGTCCTGCACTGGGTGGGGGTCCTGGGCTGGGCACCCCAAGGTGCATGTTGCAGGTCACCAGGCTGTGTCCCCTGTGTCCCCACCGTGGCACCTCCTGGGAGCCACCACTGCTTCCTGGTGCTGGTGGGACCGGGATGAGCCATGATGCCACCACACCGTGATGTCACCATGTCATGATACCACCATGTCATGATGTCATCACACCCTGATAGCACCGTTTCATGATGTCACCATGCTGTGATGGACCATGATGTCACCACGCCATGATTCCATCACACCATGATGCCACCAGACCATGATGCCACCATGGCGTGATGTCACCTTGCCGTGATACCACCATGTCATGCTGTGATGCCACCACACCATGACGCCACCACACCGGGGTTCCACCACGGCATGGTACCACCATCCCATGAGACCACCACACCATGATGTCACTACACCATGATGCCACCATTTCATGATGTCACCATGCCGTGTTGCCATCAAACCACGATGCCACCACACCGTGATGCGTCCCCCCATCTCTGCTGCCACATCCCCTTGACCCTGGTGGCATGTCCCCCCCTAACCCCTGCCAATGTGACACCGTGTTATGATGCCACCACACCATGATGCCACCGTGCCATGATGCCACCACACCATGATGACACCACACCATGATACCACCATGATGCTGCCATGTTGTGGTGCCACCACACCATGATGTCACCACACCATGATGCCACCATGTCACGATGCCACCATGTCACGGTGTCACAACACCATCATGCCATCACACCATGATACCACACTGCCATGATACCACCACACCATGATGCCACCACACCATGATGCCACCATGTCATGGTGTCATCACACCATGATGCCACCACACCACCCCCACCACCAACCTCCCACCCTTTGTCCCTTGTCCCCAGTCTTCGTGACGTTGACCTGCGCCTTCCGCTACGGCCGCGAGGACCTGGACGTGCTGGGGCTGACGTTCCGCAAGGACCTCTTTGTGGCCAACGCCCAGGCCTTCCCCCCGCTGCCCGAGGAGAAGAAGCCCCTGACACGGCTGCAGGAGCGGCTCATCAAGAAGCTGGGCGAGCACGCCTACCCCTTCACCTTTGAGGTGGGGGGACAGCGGGGGAAAGCGCTCCTGGGGGCTCCTCCCTTGCTTCTGGAGGGAATGGTGACCCCACCATGGGGACACTGGGGTCTCCTCCGGTCCTTGGGGGGACAGCAGGGGACAATGCTCCTGGGGGCTCATCCCTTGCTTCTGGAGGGGATGGTGACCCCACCATGGGGACACTGGGGTCCCCTCCGGTCCTGGGGGGACAGCGGGGGACAGCGCTCCTGGGGGCTCCTCCCTTGCTTCTGGAGGGGATGGTGACCCCACCATGGGGACACTGGGGTCCCCTCCGGTCCTGGAGGGTCATGGTTGGGGGTGAGAAGGTGCCACCCCTGATGGAGATGGAGCTTTGGAGGGTGGATCTTGACATTTGGGAGCAAAAAGCAGCTACCAGTGGGGAAACTGAGGCACGGAGCGCGTGCCGGCACAGGGGATGGTGACACCGACTTGAGGTGCGCCCCCAAAGCACAGCAGAGGCTGGGCAGCTCCCCTGGGGAATGGGGGGGGTAGACCCCCCCTTTTCATACCCCTGCACCCCAAATCTCCCCGGCGTGGCTTTGGGGACAGCAGCCACCCCGGAGCCAAGGTGACCTGGTGGCATTTTCTAGGCTTGAGCTCCGGTGGCTCCAAACCAGCGCTGACCCTCTGTGAAACGAGAGGAATTCCTCCAAATC
>NW_010108309.1:0-2736 GCF_000699245.1 Pterocles gutturalis | reverse complement strand
TTTTTAACCCTTTCGTAGCCCCTTTTGTAATCCCGGGATGGCCGAGGGGTTTGGAGCGGGGATTTGGGTTGAAATATGGGCAGAAGGAAAATGTCACCGTGCAGTTAGCAGATGCAATTAGGGAAACGTGCAATTAGGGAATGCAATTAGGGAGACGAGGAAATCCAGGAATTCCTGTTCCCCTGCCCCTCCCACTGCGGGCAGGGGGAGTAGATGCTGGAAGCACTGGGAGAAGACGGAGCAGCACTGGGAGGGGATGCAGCCCCCGGCCCCGCAGCCGAGCGGGTGATGCCAGGGGGGTCACAATTTGGGGCTGGGGGTCACAACTTGGGGCTGGGGTTCCTGGCCCCCCCTCCCAGCCTTTTTTTCCCCTCCAGATCCCCCCCAACCTGCCTTGCTCCGTCACGCTGCAGCCGGGTCCGGAGGACACGGGGAAGGTAAGGACAGTTGTCCTTGTGTCACCGGGTGGTGGTGACCAGCCGTTGGTTGGTGTCACCTTTTGGGGGGTGCCAAGGGGTTTCTCTGCCTCCTTCTTTGCCCCCTCCTGGTTTCCAGGCCTGCGGTGTGGACTACGAGGTGAAAGCGTTCTGCGCGGAGAACCTGGAGGAGAAAATCCACAAGAGGTGAGCGGAGAGGGTCTGTCCTGCCTGGGTGGGAGCAGCGTCCTCGGGGGGCTGGCAAGGGAAGGGGCACCCCGTCTTGCTGCCCCACAGTCGGTGCGATGGAGATGGGATGGAGATGTTCTCCAGGATGGGATGGGATGGAGGTGTCCTGCAGGATGGGATGGGCTGGAGGTGTCTTCCAGGATGGGGTTGGGATGGAGATGTCCTCCAGGATGGGATGGGATGGAGATGTTCTCCAGGATGGGGTTGGGATGGAGGTGTCCTCCAGGATGGGATTGGGATAGAGATGTTCTCCAGGATGGGATGGAGATGTCCTCCAGGATGGGGCTGGGATGGAGGTGTCTTCCAGGATGGGATGTGATGGAGATGTCCTCCAGGATGGGGATAGGATGGAGATGTCCTCCAGGATGGGATGGAGATGTTCTCCAGGATGGGGCTGAGATGGAGGTGTCCTCCAGGGTGGGGATAGGATGGAGATGTGCTCCAGGATGGGGTTGGGATGGAGATGTTCTCTGGGATGGGGCTGGGATGGAGGTGTTCTCTGGTATGGGGCTGGGATGGAGGTGTCCTCCAGGGTGGGGATGGGATGGAGATGTGCTCCAGGATGGGGGTTGGGATGGAGGTGTTCTCCAGGGTGGAGCTGGGATGAAAACGCTTTCCAGGGTAGGGATGGCTGAGAGGTGCCGTAGGGGTTGGGACGGAAACATCCACCACTGCGCTGCAGGCAAGGAGCCCAACCGTCCCGTGGCAGGGGGCATGGCCATGGGGCTGCTGGGCGTCCAACTGGGACCTTCCACAACATCTCCTGACCCAGCAGAGCAGAAGAAAAGAGGGATTTGACCCAAAATGGGCCAAGAAAGAGGGCAGCGTGCAGGCAGAGCTGGCTGTGGGCAGTGGGACACTGGGGTTCTCCTCTTGTTGGAGGTTCTGCTCTCACTGGAGGTTCTCCTCTCGCTGGAGGTTCTCGTCTTGTTGGAGGTTATCCTCTCACCAGAGGTTCTCCTCTGTCCTCCCACAGGAACTCGGTGCGCCTGGTGATCCGGAAGGTCCAGTATGCCCCGGAGCGCCCCGGCCCCCAGCCCATGGCAGAGACCACCCGGCAGTTCCTCATGTCGGACAAACCGCTGCACCTCGAGGCGTCCTTGGACAAGGAGGTGGGCGAGGACTGGGGAGGGGACACCAGTAGGGTGACCTTGGTGACCTCACCGTCCCCTCATCCTTTGCTCCCCGCAGATCTACTACCATGGAGAGCCCATCAGCGTCAATGTCCACGTCACCAACAACACCAACAAGACGGTGAAGAAGATCAAAATTTCAGGTGAGGAGCGTGGCTTCACCCCCCCTGGAGCTATTGTCCCTGTCCCCAAGGGGGACCTCCTCTGGGGGGACCCTCCCTGACCCCCATCTCTCCATCTCTCGCCCCAGTGCGCCAGTACGCCGACATCTGCCTCTTCAACACCGCCCAGTACAAGTGTCCGGTGGCCGTGGAGGACGCCGAGTGAGTACCGGCTGCTTGGGGACATTGTGAGGGGCCCTGGGGACCTCAGAGGACTCCAGCCCCAATGTGACACCTTCAGAGCAGGGGGATGTGGTGTTCGGCCAGCAGGTCCTGGTGGAAGGAGTGGGGAGATGGGGACTCTTGTTTTGATGGCATCCTGAGGGATGTCACCATTTGTGTCCCACCCCCAGCTGGAGGTGTCTGCTGTGTTGGGTCTGTTGGGATGGAGGTGTTCTCCAGGGTGGGATGGAGATATCTGGGCTGGGTCGGGAGATGGGATGGAGATGTTCACCAGGCTGGGGCTGGAGATGGGATGGAGATGTTCACCAGGCTGAGTGTGGGTCTGGAGATGGGATGGAGATGTTCACCAGGCTGGGTCTGGAGGTGGGATGTTCACCAGGCTGGGTCTGGAGATGGGATGATGTCCTCTACGCTGGGACTTGGATGGAGATGTCCTCCAGACTGGTCCTGGGCCAGAGCTGTTCCCTGGGCCAGGATGGAGATGTCCAGGGTGGCCCGTGGGGTTGTCAGAGCTGGGGGGGAGCTGGGGCTGTGGCTGATGGTGGCTGTCACCCCCAGCGACATGGTGGCCCCAAGCTCGACGTTCTGCAAAGT
>NW_010108308.1:2002-56518 GCF_000699245.1 Pterocles gutturalis | reverse complement strand
ACTTGTTGCATTCAATCTTAAGTTCACTTTGGATCATTTAAACAATAGCCAATGTTCACCAAAGGTGCCAGAATATATCTGGTTTCCAGTCTGGCCAGAGCCAGAGCTTCCTGATGAGACTGCATGTCCCAGGATTCACCACAGACCTCATTTTCCAGATGAGCTCCAGACAGCATCGCTGCTGTGCCACCCTGTGACCCTACCCACAAAAATATGTGTGGATATGAAGCTTCAAAATAACCCTGCAGTAGCCCTTATCGACACAGTATGATGTCAAACACAGCTGTTAAACAGCTTTGTGATGCTGAGAATCCCCTCAAGGTCTCACATTCGTACGAAACTGAAAAAATACATATTGATTTTAGCAAACTACTCATTACTTATTTTAATCACAAATTGACTGAGCATAAATGTTGAAATACATGCTCTGAGACAAAAATTTTTCAATTAGATCACCAAAAAGTAATATAACAAAAGGAAAGTACTAAAGCAACACAGAACATGCAACCCTATTTAATCTGTTGTGACCTTTCTTCACCTGTAGAGACACAAGCAGGAAGACAAAATCATGGCGGTATCTGAGATACAGAATCATTGCACAAAAATGTTTTTGCCATTCTCTGATGTCTTAATGTTTCAATAGTTTATCTGATAGAATTAAAATTGAGCATGGAAAAAATTAAAAAGAACTTTATCTGTCCACAAATGTAAACTAACTGGATATGGAATACTTGAGAACCTCACCAAAAGTGGGGCTTCCCAAGCAGCACCTTCTGCGAAGGAAAAGGTATGGACAGACACCTGATTCTGATTTCATTTATATTGGTATAAATCAGAAGTGGCAATGTATAAAATAAATAATGCAGGGATTCGAGAACAAAGTGTAAAATGTGTAACTTGTAACAGCTTCTGAATAAGATGGTGCACCCCTATACCTAGCCAGCTTGAAGACAGAAGAAAATAACATTGCATAGAAGTAATTCTATGCAAGAAGTAATTCTCAGCAAACAGCTTCTGAATAAGATGGTGCACCCCTATACCTAGCCAGCTTGAAGACAGAAGAAAATAACATTGCATAGAAGTAATTCAGTTTTCTCGTTCCATCTTGGGTCACATAAATCAAACAAGCCACGGAAACATCATGGACATTATGATCCAGAATTATAATTAAACATAAATCTTAATAAGTAGTAATTCCTTTAAGCATCAGTGAATGTGAAAGGTCACTTCACTTTGCCAAACATCCACATGAGTATATACCACATAACAGTGATTCTCAGTGATTCAGGTGAAACAATAGAGTAGGCTTCTGAAATAAAAATTCAGCCGGGACTAAGTTTGGGTGTACACTGGACCTGTAAAGACTGTAATAAAACTCTAGGGTTGGGAAAAACACCTGAACTAGCCATGTTCTCTGATTTTCTTCTTTTTCCAATCTCATGTGTTAGACAGAAAACTCATCTCAGTTTGGCTGGCAGGCTGCCTGCCTGAGGTAAGGGATGTACAAGGTGTCAGGGCCATGACCCTCCCAGTGACAATGGCATGTACGGTGGGATTAAAGCAAGCCACTTATCTCACAGGTCTGTCTTAACCCATCACCTCCCCGTTTCCTCACATTCTTCAGCTTAGGCACAGCAGAACAGACCAAGCAACAAAGAATACAGCAGTTATTTTTCTTCAAAAGGTTTTTGTTTGTTTCCTTTGCTTTTCATGAAGGCAGAACCACAGGCCTCCAACGAGTTCATAGAGACCACTCCTGATCTTCTTGCTAGCTAAGCTCTTCTTGACACGGTTGTCAGCATTAAAATACTGGTATTTTAGTGTTTTTCCTACTTCCATATGGAATATATAAAAAGTCCAGCCAGCCAATAGAGTCATGGTCTCATTCACACTTTAAAGTAGTGCAGCTTTAGACATCTGTTAAAAGTCTGGGTGGAAGTAGATACATTAAAGAAATAGTTTCTAAGACGGAGTGCCCCTCTATGAGAGGCGGAACTACCACTGGGCAAAGAAAAGGAGTTCAGTGGCTTTACAGTATGATCACTGCTACTCCTCTATAAACCTGAAAAGCTACTTTGGAAACATCCTAAATGAAGGCTCTTTTGGTTTGCAGGGGGGAAAAAACGTAGATTGATTTGATAAGTCCCTTTTCATCAATCCACAGGATTGATAGATTTCATCGTGCAGTCCCCACAGCACTCCAGGACACAGTCCTTGCAACCCTTCTGCTTTCCAGACACATGCTTAGCCCAACTGCCTGGCAATGTGAATTGTGGTGGAAATCTTTAGGAAATCTTTATATTACAATGTCAGATGAGTTAGACAATTTCTCCATCCATCCTTATTTAATTATTTCTATCTCCAAACATCATTAGTTTTCAATAATTATCACATAAACCTGCAGTTCACCCTTCTATCTCTTCCTTCTCAATGGGTCACTGCAAGCTTTTGCTACAGAGCAGCTGAGTTCAAGACTGATGTCAGATTTTGTTCTTTAAAGTCTTTGTTCTGTTAATTAAGAGGAAATTAAACCAGCCAGAGACCTACTATTCCTAGATTTAGTTAAATCAAGGTAACATTCAACAAGAGTATGCACATTTTACTCACCACTTTTCAAATCTCTTTTGTACAATTTGATTTAGTTTTTATCTTCTTGAAAAGGTAATTTTTATCTTGGAATCAGGGTTTTCTGATTCTGAAGCAAGCGGGAATCAATGGCAATATACATAACCACTCAACTGAGAGTAATAAGTCACAGCAGCCACTGGGCCATTGTAACAACAAAATATGTTCAAAACAAGGTAATTCAGAGTAACATATTTCACTTAAGAGCATATTTGCAAAAAAGCTTCATGATGGAGAATTTGTCTAAGATAATAGAAAGCCCAGAGGAATAATGCTGGAAATCATAAAGTGACCCCCTAGGTTATTCTAACAATAGAAGTCACAGAGAATTTTATCACCTTTCAGTGGAGATCTCCCTTATGCTACAATACTGATGAAAAACAAAAAAGAAATTGCATTCAAGCACAGAAAGAAATCAGCAATCTGTTGTATCAGGTAGTCCGTGGTCTGCACCTGAGCTAAGTAGAGGACAGTGCTATTCTCAGCAAAGTTGAAAAAAAAGAAGCTATGACTCAAAATAAAGTGAAGAGAGACCCGATAAATCCACACCATATTTATCCATTGGGTAGAGTGACATGAGGGACTACCCCACTTTGTCTAACAGATTTTGATCGTCTTGCATGCTCTGAAGCATTCATTTCTGTTCATTTCTAATTACTAAAGATTAACAGTACAGAAAACTAAATTTCATTACAGAGGTAGAGGTCACTTGGGGCAAGGAGTCATCACGGACAACTGTTTTCAGAGGCACTTTTAGCACGGTGTGAATTAAGTTAACATTGTAAAAGGCAATAATGTGTACAGATGGGGCCCCTTGGAACACGAGGAAGTATAGCTTAAGTAGAAAACTTTACAGAGAAGGTTAAACCCCATTCATTTCTAACAACAAATGTCTACATCCCAGGTTCACTTGTGTACTCCTGTATTACCAATAGCCCATTCCAAATCTCTGATACAGAGGAACCTGATTTAAGATGAGCAGAGACACCGTCCACATTCTGAATTCATCCCCAGAAGAACCATTAAAGAGACCTCATTTTACCCATTGCTGGGCTGCCTGTCGCTGGCAGTACTGAATCTGCATCACACTGGCTTCTGCGGCCACAGGGACCTAGTGCTGATTAAAAGAAAAATGTTTTATGTGGTGTGGTAGAGGACAGATGGCAGCAGCAGCTGGAAACCTTTGCAAAATATACATTCTGTATGTACTTTCAAATACCCCAGGGCCTTCTCAACAGCCTGTACTAGTAGGGGTATTTGAAAGTTTCTAGGGTATGTGAAAGAGGTCATTATTTAGACTATCTTTCTATTTCCATTGATTAAAGAGAAGCCTAGAGGACTCGAACTGAGTAGAGGACTATTTTGGAGAGCCAAAATTAGGCTGTTGATCTGGTGGGGATGTTAATATTTTCAGATTTTCACAAATAGGCAACACTCCCAAACTAACAAGGCAAAAAGCTTCAACGCATTTTCACAAAAAATACCCAGAGTTGGTTTGTGAAGGAATGGAGCAACATATGAATAGATGAATAAGGGCTCCATTATACGGAGATATATATTCCACTTATGAAAGGTTAACACAAAAATCTGCTATTTCACACTGCTACTGCTATTTTCCTCCCTGTATTGAATATTTATTTGTATAGGTATACTATGAACACCACCACTCAGAAATTATTTGAATGTAAATGGGTTTGTAAGACAAGAAGGTTACTAAATCTGCATCAGATTTTGTATATATCTACATTGTGGTTGGCACAGCCATTAGCAACCACTAGTTTAAATTATTTAAGGCAATCTTTCACTGAGCCATAAACATTTAAAACTTATTAGTATGTATTAGAACTTTAATGCAAAGTTTGCCTATCTGCATAGCCTTTAAAAAATGTTTTCTTCTGTGCTCTTTTATATGAAATTCATTTCAATTTGCTTCTGAATGCAGTGCTTCCAGCTCTCACTCATTTTAAACGGCAAAGATTTTATTTGAATAAACGATAAGTGAGGAATGGAAATTAACTTAAACCTACCTATCAACTAAATTATGTTAGAGTTCTTGGTCTCTTTTTGTCTTACTGTCATAGCTAGAAGATAGTTTTTGAAAAGAACATGAATGTGCTCAGGTGCTCATGAAACATCCCTTTCAGGCACAGAGATCTGTACAGCACGGAAACATCAGTACAGCACGGAAACACTTGTCTATCAAGAGATTTTTGTTCTTGTGTTGGCCCTGCTGCTGTGACCCTGGGGATGCCAACTAGCCTCAAAATCCTGAGCCACATAGTATGAATGTAACTACCTTGAAAAGTACTTTCAGTTCCACAAGCAAAAAATCCCAGAATGAACATTAGTATTTGTCACTCCTCCACATGAATTGACCTGTCTGAAAGATCCTTACTCTTTACTACCACCAGCACCTCTCGGCTGCAGAGGATATAATAATGGGATACTACTACTCAAGATTCAGGCTACAAATGGCTTGATGCTGGAAACCAGAACATTGCTCTTCATAAACCACTGGAGTAAATGATTCTAAAAGAACAATAATTACAGTGGTATAATTTGTTTTCATTGATTTAAACAACTTCCTGTTAAAGTAAATTTCATGTAGCAGCTCCCACAAAGCACTTTATCCCTTTTCCAGGCATGGAAGCCATAAGCACTGAGCACAGCTTATAAACAGCAGTAGCAGGGTTAAAGGATTTCTGCCTAGTTCCTTGCAGGGAAGTTTTAATTCATCCTATTGAACATCTGAGTAATAGCAGCAACACATTTTAATAATTTACAGGTTTGTGTGTGGCTCCATGCAACCCTATTTAAGCTCAGTTCCTTACTCCTAAAAATATGCAGTTGTCTCCTGTTTAGTATTTGACTTATCTCCAAAACTATTATGTTTAGCTTTGTCCTGAAAAATTAGAGTGGTTTTTTTTTTTGATTAATTCCTTTTAAACTTTAGTCTTTCAGAAACATAATCTGACAAGAGTTTTGTACATCTGTATCATGCTCATCTTTTAGCTCTCCAGACTCAGTGTTTGACAGTTGGATCATTCTTATCCAGAGAAACACTCTGAAAATGCAGACACTGTCTGGCGCCAGGTGCACTGCGGTTACTGAATCCCAGAATCACTGAGATGGCATGCAGGACTTTCAATTATTCTAATGTGACCTCGTGCTGTTCTTGGATTCCAGTTGGAAAAGTCTAGCAGGCTTCTTTGAGCAATGCTTGCACACTGTTTTCTTACTTAAACATCTTTCTTCTTCCTGATCTTTGAAATAAGCTGAAAAAATCCATCACATCAAATTACTAACAACTAAGAATACAGCCAGGAACTGTGGGTCTATGGTCTGTATTTAAAAAGTTTCTAATTTGAGTATCTTTAAAATTAATTACAGTACAGAATAATAAATCACATCAGCAGCAGGTGATCAAGGTGTTCTGTTCTTTTTATCCCATTAGCACCTTAGCTATTTACAACGAACACCACAAAGTGCCTGCCTAGCAAGAGCCAGCCAGTTCTTAATTGGAGCCACTGTGCTTTCGGGTTCATCAGATACTTAGAATACAACTTTCTTAAAGAGAAACTGCAAGTGAAATGTCCGACTGAATGCTTCCTCATTCTGTTCATCACCAAACTGCCAGCTCACACCTGTTGAAAATGCAGTGTACCTCAACAGATAGCCTCTATGAATATATTCCTAAAAGAATATGCTTCCATGAAATAAACATTAGAATTCATGCGGGTAGAAAGCTCAAATGTCAGAAAAGTCTGAGGTACCTCTTCCATCTCTACTTACAGGTGCACCACACCCATCATCAGTTTCTCATTCAATAAAAAGCTGCTCATCTTTACTGCTGTAAAATTCAGTAGAGTGGCTTGCCAAGTAGCGACCTCAGTGCATCTTCAGAGATCAGCTGTCTGCAAAAGCATAAATTGCTCCAGACCAAGTTAACTTCTGGACCAGAGCACCCTAGGTTCTCAGCCTAATCTCATAATGCTCAGCTTTGGAGTCATTCCCACAAAGTCAGTGGCACATGCAAGTTCAGAACTCTTGAGTCCTATGAGGAGAAAAAGTAACCAATCTTCCAGATTTTAAATGAAAACTATAACTGATGTTAATACGTAGGGAGAAATCACTGACTTGCAAAAAATGCCTCCACAAAGCAAGGGCTGCTCTTTTGTTAGAGACCTTTCTTTACATGGCAGCTCTTGCCCCACAGACGTTGGTGTTCGTGTTGACTACTATTGATACAGGTACAGCTAGGGGAAGAGCCAACAGAAACCCCTCCTTCTGGAATGGATGTGGCAAAGCCAGAGGGTAATTTGGACCATGGAACTTTTGCAAATGGATTATTTCCTTCTGTTATGGATAAACTCTTTATTTGCTTCCCTTTGCTTAAAGAAAACAAAAACAGACAAAATAAAAATAAATTGCAACTTGTTATTTTTGGCATGTCTATGAACTTAGAAACACTCAATTGGTAACCCAAGAGACAGACAGGAGACATCTGTTAAACTCATGCAGATGATACAAGGTAAGTAGTGACAATGTATGCTTCTCATACAACCCCCTGAAACTATGCTCCAGACCTCTTCAGGGACCCTTTCAGTCCTCACATGCTTCAGACCTGAGGTTACCACCAGGTACAACAAGAAGAACCAGACATGTAGGCTTGGAGATGCCAAGTGCCATACAAAGACCTGATTTCACCTGGGGACTGAGCAGCCAGCAGAAAGCACAGCAACGGGGCACAGCCCACACTCAAAAGGGTCATAATTTAGTTGCTTCTTACCAGAGATTTTTGTTAGTTGATTGCTTTGTAAAGAAGAAAAATGTGTTTAAAACATTGATTTTTTGTTTCAGCTTTTTAATAGGACCGAGCTTTTCATTTGAGAAAGACAGACTGTGAAGTGTATGCAAAGGTCTGGAAAATTCAGCTTCTGCCCTGAGAATGATTAATCCTGTGCAGCTGCTCTCCTGGACTATTTTCAAATGCGTTCAATAAACCTTAAAAATTTGTTACAGAGTGGTGACAGAATTATTTTGCTTGACTAACTTCACATTTTCATTAACTGTGAAAGCTTAAACTTTGAGAGAAGATAGCTTTCACTGATTTGGATGATTAATAGGCAAGGAAGTTTTAAGTGAAGAGCACCACCGGCATTATAAGACTCTAAACACCATCACTCTGCTAGTTAAACACCATCTCTGCTAGTTATTCCCGCCTCAAGAAGCTTATTTTCCAAGGACTGCTGCAAACTGCTCATTGTCCTCAGGACCTGTGCATTTCTTGTCTCATAGGTGCAAAACTGGACTTTTTTTACAGCTGTTCATGACACATGAGGGAAGGTAAAGAAAAAAGCCTGAACTAACACATTTTCTGGATTTTCAATCCTTTTCAGCTTAGTTTAAGCACATCTTCCCGATTTTCAGTCATGTCCCTCCCAAAATAATTTCTAGACGTTTTCAATGAATTTATCATACTTGCTTCAGATGTTTCGTTCTGCTAAGCTAGGCCCTAATTCAAGAAACCATTTAGTTGTCTTTAAATTTAAACATGTTCTTAAGTTTTGTGAAAATCAATTTGTCATGGAAGCGACATTAACAGTCCTAATTCAGAAATGGACATAAACCCATGTTTAAACTGTTTCATGACTTGGGATGTCTTCCTGAATCAGTACTTCCCTGTTACAGTGTGACATTTTCAAGAGCACTCAAATAATTTAGCAGACTAAGTGGTGTTCACTTGCAGGTTGGCATTTTTGAAAAATTATGCTGTTGCTGAATGAGGCTGGATTTGGAGACAGTTTTGAAAAGCTTTTGCTGAATTGCAGCCTTATTCAGTTCATTTATTTCAGCACAGAAATACGTAGTCCAAGCTTTTTATTTAATTCTGGCTCTCACATTTCTGTTCGTAACCACAATAAACCATCTGCTTCCACCTGCTTTGTCCCCTCCTTCCAAAACATAAACCCTGTTTATCCCTGAAGAATACTGCCTAGCAGTTGATAAAAAGAAGCATCCATTTTAAACATTCCTTTAACTTGATGTCTTGGGACTGGGTTTCATCCTAACCACTGAACATCCTAGCCTCTCACTGATGGTATCCTTCCTGTTGTGAAGCAGCCAGCGCTGCATGGCAGGAGCCCAACGCACTTCTAACTAGTGCACACCACTGCAAAGTGCTGCCTCCTCTGTTCTGTACTCTGCATCTCTTTCAGCAAAATTCAATGTACTGTCCTTTCCTCTTCCTTTTATCATGCCCTTTCTAATCATGTAAATAGGGCTAATAACATCAATTTTTTCTATAACAAACTGTATTCTCTGCCAGGTCAGAGTCAGTGGTCGTTGCTGTTCTCCATGTCTATCACTTTTACTATGCTTTCCAAACATTTCTTTCCTTTTAGAAAGCAGAGAATTTTACCTTCGTTTTGTGCTGCTTTCCTTGCCTCAGATGCTTCTAGATGTCAGGACGCAGGCAGAAAATTACTTTCTGATTTCATCCCAAATACCTGTTTATTGAGCCTTTCACATCCCTACCCTGCAAACTCCATCAGTGAAGCACAGCCGGATGTGTAGCGAGAAGGAAGCATTCAAACTGCCCCTTTAGCTCTGGAGAGAACAGTTTTGACATTCCCGTACCTTTTACCATAAAGAGATTAAACTTCCTCATCTCCAAGCATCTATAAACTTTCTTAACTGAAAAATGTCAGCAAAATTTAAGTCCTGGCACAACTCACTGGTGACTACGCACGCTCTATGCCATACTCTTGTGCCAGTCTGATGAGTCCCCTGCACACACAAGTGCTTATTTTTACAGGTATCCTTAATTGCAGGAACATTTTATAAGAACATACGTTTGATATCCAAGTTATCTACCTCACAATTTACATGCTGGAAGATGTGTCCACTATTATGCAATCAGAGATTGGAAAATGGTTTCATGAGATGTAGATAACCAAAGAACAGGAATTAAAATGACAAAATGCAGCTGTCTCAATAAGCTTAGAGCTTGAAAAATAAGCATATTAAAGTACTAGAGAACATACAGGCATGTTCAAGCTCGAAAACTGATCACAGCTAGGTTCCACTGATCTCTTCACTCATCCCCAGAAGAGGATGAACAGTTCCTCATCTATTATTTTTCCCTTAAAACTGAATCATTATGTCTGTTTTGCAGCATGCTGTGAAAGAGTCCACTACATAATAAATGCACATGGAAGATGAAACGGTTCTGGAAAACAAAGAGAAAAAATTTCCACATGGATAGTTGATCAAAACCATTCACCATTTTGCAATGTGTTTAATCAAAAACTTAAAACAATTAAGATTGAATTAATTAGACTATCTGTAAAATAACACTTTGCATTCAAATGTATCAAATTCTTTAAATGTAATTAGAATACTTTTAAACTGTAACATATCACAACTCTAAATTACATTACTAAATTTTTGGACATGAAAAATGTTTCATTTCTCCTCCCAAACACCTTTCTTTTTCATTTCATTGGAATGACTTCAAGCTAGGATGAGTTGCCCTCTAGATGTTCCCATTTCCTTACCGGCCTTTGGAGAGATGAAACATCTAAGTTAGACAAGATCTCAAGACACATATACAACATCAACAGAAGGAGAATTTTAAAAAAAGAAGCAAAACTTTTTGCTCTTACATGACTCTCATTCCTCTAAATGGGAGTGCAATCTTGTTTCTCTATGGCAGAAGAGTAAATTCTTGGCATGGGATTCAATCGCATTGCTTGAAAACTTTGTGGTTGAACAAGATTTCATCTGGCGATGCAGCAAGGCTTACTCTGAACCCTGAGATTTAGTTCTAGTGTGATCCCACCGTGAAACAAGAACTCCCACAACAAAGAGCTGAGCATTTGGGATAGCAATTTTTCAGCTACCAGAAGCTAGAATCTCCAGATGACACAATATTACTGACCACTGAGTGGCAGTGTAAGGAAAACAAAGACAAAAATAAAAACAGTGAAAAACCATGGGGTCTTTCACTGAATCCATATCACCACCACAACTACCTGAACATTCAAACAAAATAGCTCCATTAGGAGAGAGCATTTTATCAGAGAACACTCGCTGATGTACCATACCGTGCCCTGGACAGGTTAGCCTTTACAGTATTTAATATATCAAGCATTTAGTGAGGATTCTGCATCTGTATCTCAAATACGTACTGTGTTTTACAGAGGATCAGAAAATCCATATGTTGCTTTAAGAAAATTCAGAGAAAGGCTGTGATTTTATTTGAGATTATATAGGACTTTACCCTAAAAGAAATCAATTTGTCAGCAAGATGGATATTGTTAGAACAAAAAAACCCCACCAGCCCCCTGCATTCAGTATCAAGTCAATATTCAAAAAACAACGAAAATAAATCTTCCTAAGGAAGGGTCTGGAACTGCGAAAAACCTACAAAATGTATTGTGACGTACACAGCTCTAATAAGAATAATTGCTTAAAACAGTACGTTGACTTGCTTTCCAACAACACCATGGGGAAAAAATAAAACACCAAGCTTTCTGAAACAGAGAACTCTATAAATACATGAAACACAGAGCAAACTTCAAGTTAAAAAAAAAAAATAGTTAAAAGAAAACTTCAACCAAGCTAACAGGTAAGTAAGTACTTGCACTAAGATTTACGAGAGCCTGAAAAAGACATAATGGGCTGCCATTCATAATCTAGTAACAGCTGCCTACCTACCTTCTAAAATAAACAGAAGCCAGAATGAAAACAAAAACACGCTGGAATTAAATACTAGTGGTACCAAAAGGATTGCACATACAATCTCCCGATTTCTCAACTAGTACTCAGTAAATACTCTGCTCTTTTGAGTAATATGGGATAAGCAGCACAACACGAACCTTTAAAAATGGCACATGGAAACAGAGAAAGTGTTTCTTGTTTGGAAATAGCTAATTTGAAAAAAAAGTAAAATGGGTAAGTGAGGAAGAGATGTTGCACTGCATTGCACCGCATGCTGAAAGGTGATAACAGGCGGCCTGGTGCAATAGCCCATAGGCTAGAAAGATGAAAGCAACACAGAAGTCTCTTTCAAGATACAGTATATCTGCACAAAAGATGAATGTTTCCTCGCTTTATGCTGCTTCTTAAGATGTGGTTTCAGCTTAAACCCATCTGAACCCACATTCATGTCTATATGCTCCTGCCCTTTTTTGTGTCACCACCAGCACTCGTGGGTATGTGGCAAGTCAGATCAACTTGCTGATACAGCTGGAAGTTAATCTGTTTTCTTCCTCTTCTGCTGCCTGCATGGCTGCACAACTGCTGGCGCCAACACAGGGAAGGCAGTGCACAATCATTTCTGTGGATGAGAGGAAAAGATTGGATTGCCCTTTTCAGCAGCAGCTACAGGCTCCGAGGGTGATTTATGACAGTAAACCTAGGAAAATAAGATCACAGAATAACCACATTTTTCTAATCTTTCCTATTACTCCAAATGATGAGAAAACAGAAACAGCCAGCTAGAAGACGTACAACAAAGTACACCACAATCCACCTAGTATCAGGAGGCAGTCTTCCAATAGAGGCAACGCACTGCATTCACAAACCTTATGTGTAAAAAGTGCTACGTACATGCTGAATTTCACTCTTTGGAGTTAATTAAGCAACAGACATAACAGGATATGAATAATGATGTAATAATTTATAAATAGGGCATTGTAAAACACGAAACTAGATGCAGAATATTGATGCAATTAGGCAAAAAGTTAATAACACACAATTAGCATAGTCTCTTGAGTGAAACTGGAAAAGGACACTAAGAAAAAAAAAAAGAAAACCCCAAATATTTATCAGGCTGCCTGAGTGGGCTGTGCTCAGTTATTAGAATTGCTGACAGCTGATGCTGTGTGCCAGCACAGGGTATCTCCCCGCTGTAGTAACCGATGAGCTTGTGGCCTCTTGCCATATCGTACCATCTCTTTAGGTCCTATACGCTAAAATGGACCAATTTGAATAAGCTCTGAACTATTTAATGGCCAGTCACGATTTCACTGAGGAAAAAAAAGTCTGAAGACGCCACCACTGGCCACAATCCAAGTGGATTCCTGAATTTATACACATATCTACAACCACACCAGAAAAATACAGCAATAACACGAAATATACTAAAACAACTGCCCTCTTTCCTGCTTACCCACAATACAGTTAAGGCCACAAGATGCTGAGTAGAGAAGTTAAATACAGCTGTAGAAAGGACAGATGAAAACAGTGCAGGGCCTGAGCAGGGGGTAGAGAATGGCTTTTGAGTTTCCTCATCAACTTTGACTTAAATACAACAAGGGTGACCAGAGTAAAGGGACAAATTATATTCAAAACCTAAAAGCCGTTTATGCTGCTCATGCCATTGCTCAGCCAAATCCTTCCCGTGGTTCAAGCAGATGGTCCAACTCCTACAGCTGCCCAGGGAGGCCCAACATCCCCACCACGTCACCAGGGCGCTGCATCCCCTGGCCCGGCCTCTCGCCTCACAGACACCACCGCGCCACCCCTGAGGAGAATCCTGCCCCGTTCCCACCTCAGCAGTATCTGCTCTGTTACTCTGTGCTGGGAAGACACTTATTTCTCTTCTCCACCTGAAAAGCTGCGTTTCCCTCCCCGGCGTGTGCGTAACACTCGCCCTGACCCTCTGGTGCCATTGGGCACTTCAGGGGGTTCCCCCAGACGGGGGTTTGTGTTTTGCAAGATTCAGGCCCAGCTTCTTTTCCACAACCCCTTGGGTGGCTTTCCCCTGTCCCCACACACAGACAGCCCTGAATCGAATCCCACCCACCCTTCCTCCCTGCTTTCCCCTCCACCAGCTGCCCCTCCTCTGGAGAAAAAACAACTGGTCCCTGCCACTGCCACCCAGCAGGCCGTGTGGGGACGCGGCCAGCCCAGCGCCCCTGCTGAGGCGGTGAATCCATTTAACTCCCTCCCTAAATCTGAGTACCTACACAGCCTGCCTTCCCCTGGCCGCAGCGTTAAACTCCACTGTGATTTGGTCACTACCATAGAGCCTCCCTCCACCAACAGCTCGGCAGATGAGGAGTTACCTGCCGGGAGTTTTCCAGGCGCAGCTCTCCTCAGGCAGGGTTTGGGAGGCAGCACGCCAGAGACCGCGCCAGCAGGCGGGAGTTGCCAACATAACAGGCCAGTGAATAAGGCAAGTACAAAAAAATGGGCCTAGAAATAGGGGTGTATCAAGCCATCACGAGACTTTACCCCGAGCTGTGCCGCCCACTCCCAAGAAGGGGCTGTGAGGGAACAGCCTCCCCCGGCTGGGGAGGACGTCTGAACACACCCATGAGCCAACAGCGGGCAGGCGAGGGGCCGAGCTTGCTGCCTGTAACCACGCCAGGGCAAAGCGCATGGAAGAACAGTCACTCTTGAAGAAAAAAGTCACTGGTCCAGGAGCAAAGGGAACACAGACTGAATGTGAATGCATTTTGTTAGTCTGAAAGCAAGCACAGTCTGGAGCAGCATTTTGCTATACAACATGGAGGCAGAAACAGAAAATCCACCTGAGATGGAGCTCTGTAAATTTATGGGGGCTTTGCCTAGTGACCTGACACACTTCAAAGATTTTTTTGTATCAAGTGAAACAAAATATAAAATGCAGAAGTAAGCAGAAACTTTAAGACAGAAAAGACAGATGTACTTTTTAAACCTACCCCCAAAGAGTTGAAGGATGTTCTAAGAGGAAGTAAGGAAAATGATGGCTTTTGTTTGGTTTTGCATTTCCTGATGTATTTTAGAAGATGGTTACATCTGATTGGACATAAATTAAATCAGAAAGTGAGACTGCTGATGAACCAGGATCTTTCAGAGGTAAGCTCTGCTCGTAGCTGCCGTGCAGAGGCACACAATCACAAGCCCACCTCGGTCTCCTCCCACATGTGGCATGCAGGAATTAAGTGCTCACCCGCAAGCTTGCAGCCGGCTGGTACACAGTGATTCACAGAGCATTGCTCCCGAGCCTCCCTCGTCACCTCTGCTGAGCCAACCTCCATCTGGCCAAGCACGTGCTGTTACAAAGCATCAGGTAACCCTGCCAGGGTGCTGAAACATATAACCTTCCTTCCTGAACGTGTGAGGCTGCACAGCAGTAAGAACCAGGCATCTCTCGACAACCTGTGTGCACAGAAGTCAGCCATAGCATCCTACCAGTAAACTGGCAAGAAAGAAGGAAAGAAAGCGAGAACGGTAATCTGTTCCCCGCATCAATAACGAAGCAGGGGACAGGGAGAGACAATTTTTTTTTTTAACTGGCTGTAGACCATTGACTGACAAAACCAGTTTTAAGAGAAGGTGGAATCTGGCACACAGGAAGAGACGTGTCCTTTATCAACAGTTAGAGATGTTTCCTTACAATTTAAGATTTAACTGTATGGTTAGATCACCAAAAGTTGATCAAGTTGTGGCTCATATACAATGTGTATGTATCAGCCTGGGAAGACAATACTGAGTGCTACATCATTCTTTAATTTTATACATAAAGAACCACCAGTGGCTAGCAGCTCAAGGTAGATAATTTTAGGCGGGGGAAAAGCCTTAATTCTCAGCAGCAATTGTTGTTGTTATGCACAATTAGAACGAGCTATAATAAGAAATAGTGAATGATAAACACATTTCTTGTCTTCTAGCTAGGTATCATAGTCCAACATAAGGGTTTTGACTTGCTGAAGTGAGATGTTGTGACCTCCTTTATAAAACTATTAGATTAAATGAGCTAACAGTTTCTTCTGGACTTAGAAAGTTGTGAAAACATCTGATTTCTTTCCCTCTTCTATTCCCATGTGGGTGGTATGGAAAAAAAACCTGTTCTCAAGAAAACCTTCCTTCATCATTTTCTCTCCTTTCACCAGCAAGGACAAGCAGCACAGCTTTTAACAGCTTGCCAAAGAAACACAAATTGTCTTTGCATTGCTTAATGTGTATTGCAGATAATGATGTTCTGGGATCTCCTTGCTCTGCTTGCACAGCAGAGACAGATCAAACATCTGGCATAGGGATACTGGGAGAGCCACAGGTGGCCAAGAGCAGCTTTACTGGCCTAGAATTTCTTGAGTTAGGAACCACTGACAGCTGAAAATCTGCTTTGAGTTTGACAAGAGGCACTCAGAGCCATGTGCTGGAGCTGTGTTTCCCAGGCATTGCTTAGCAATTCCTATTAAGAGTGAAATTGGACTTCTGATCCAACTTAGCCTGCCAAGACATGTAGGTTTTGTGATTTGAAGAACCCATCTCTTATAAACTCCACACCATGCCTGCCAAGACATGTAGGTTTTGTGATTTCAAGAACCCATCTCTTATAAACTCCACACCTTCTACTGACAGAGGGAGTAGCACTTCCAGATAAGCCTGGAGGCAATGGTTTTGTACTGCTTTCTTGCAGAAAAGAATTACAGCAAAGGACTTTCTTCATTGTGAAATAACTTATAAATTCCAGGAACTGGCAGCATAAGCAAAGAACAAAGAGGGCATACTTCTGTGCCAGGAGACACAGTTTCTGACTACAAGCTAAGATGTTGGATGAAGAAAAGTGGAAAAAAAAAAAAATCTGAAATTTGAAATAAAAGCTTTGATATGCAAATATCAAACATTCCAGCCTAAACCAATAAAAACCCCCCCTATTCCTAGTTGATGATGGGAAGCAAAGTAAGGCCTGGAAATGCACTTGAGTTTTCATTTGTTTTGTCTGTCCCTATACTACTTTTGTGCTACCCAAAGTGAGAAGCAACCTTTCAGAAACCCTTTTGAAACTTCATGGAAAGGCTGCTTTCAGTATTGCGTGTTCTAATGAACAGCCATAGATCTAGAAGCACCTCCCAGATGAACTTCTGGAACAGGTTCTGGAGACTTCATGGAGCTAGAAATTGCTCCTGGCCACAAGGACCTGTAGGCACAAGGCTCCCACTTCCATTACGTACAACAAAGAGAGGTTACAGCCAAGAAAAATAGCCACAGGTTGATGGTGTCAGCCTATGCAGGTCAAGGACTTCAGACTGTGCTTTAGCAGGGTCAAGACTGACTGCTACGTAGAAAAATGCCTTTAACTGACTGCTTTTACATCTGTGAACAAACCAGGGAGCTGTGTGACAAGCAAACTGGAAGTGTTTGGACGGGATGGCTGGCAGAATAGAAAATAAAACTACTGCACTCAAATTGTAAGTTCACTATTAGCCTCCTAACTGTTGAAAACAGAAGATAAGCAATTCTGCTTCATCTGCTTTTTCCTCCTCTCTACTGCATTTAAAAGAGAACTTTGGAAATCTTTTTTCTTCTTTTTACTCTGTTACAGGAGTTCATAGCAAGCTCCTGCCATCTTTTTACTTGAGAGTAGAGTGTGTGTGGGCCTAGGAGAACATTCAAAAGGGAGCTCTGTGCAAACAGCGGAGAATTTAAGTTCTCAGAACTAATTTATCTTTGTTTTCTTTACACAGGAAAATCATGAAAGGGAAAGATCTTGATTAAATGAGACATCCGCTCTTTTTAGTTATCTTCTATGTCGAAGGGATGGTGTAAATGTACGCATGATTACTGCAGGATATAAACAGGAGCAAACTTACAGACAAAGATAGTATCTTTAATGAGACTAACGCTATACTCTAAAAACCAGACCACTGTTCAGGATATACAGGCTGAAGCTTTGATCCTCAAAGCAAAATACAACTTGAAACTACTGAACCAAGTTTAACTTACACAAGGCACCTTTACTGTGCTTAAGAAGTCACTTCCAAATGAGTATATTGAAATTCTGGAACCGTGCCTTAGAGCTGTTCACATTTTGCTACACAAGAAACAATGCACTTGTCAAACTGATTTTCTTAGTGAAGAGAAAAAAAGACTGAAGCCTTTTTGCCGTTAAAAACATTAATTAGTTTTCCAGGTATGTGTGCATCAGGTACTTGTGTCCCTGTTAATAAAGTCTTAAGTGTAATATGAACATTTTATTCATTTAAAAGGCTGCATTTTCAAGTGGACCCTACAATTTGAATAGCCTTATTTAGTATCTTTTTTCTCTTTAAAAAATAAATACAGAGGCAACTGATCTAGGCACTACTAAATAGATGCTGGCCTCAACTAAGTGTCTCTGTAACGATGGTTTCTGACTGGTATTTGAAACTGTCAGTAGAATTCATTGAACATGAGGACTGTCAGAAACACCAGCTCCTATCTGTTCTGTTTGCTTTTCCTTACAAGTCTGAAGACACCTGCCAGAGAAAGAATATATTAAAATCCAAGAACACAGCTGTCTCAACTCTAAGTATCCCCTAATATGTTAAAGTTATGAAAAACATCAGCTCTACATCTACTGCTACCTGGAGAGATTAGGGGCTATACAACTTGCAATTTTTCACAGCTACACAAATGGATAAGTATTGATCCTGGCACCTATTTTAAAGAGGATTTCCAAAGTTGTCTCCAAACTGAGATGTAGACCCTTTCAAGCTCAGACATTTATTAATCTCTTCAGACATGCTGACCCCGCGGCCTCACTGCTGCTTGGCACAGTAACTACCCCATACTGAGCTCTGTTCTGCCAATTACTGGGCTCTCATTTGGCCAGTGTTTAAGCTACTTTGGGTACGCCCATATGTTACTGCAGTCACAGAAATAACGAGAGAGCAGCTGGGCTCTTCCCCTAGAAGTTAATGAATTAAGTTCCAACAGGACAATATGTGGAACAGGGTGCTACTTCATATGACAGCAGAGCCCAGAGTCCTTCAGAGGCTTTTGAAGCCATGCAGTCAGTGGTAGAGTTTGGGATGCTGAGGCTGTACAAGAGTTTAGTGGCCAAAATGATGTTGTGGCTTAAACTTTAAACATCAACACTAAACACTTGGTGGTGGTGGAAGAATGAACAGCTTATTTTCTCCCCCCCCTCTGCCCCTCCCAATTTACTTGTACTCTGTAGTGTGGCTAAAAAAGAAAAGAAGGTAAACCCTTAGGGAAATACTATTCTCTAGAGCGCTGGTCCTTTGTTCTCTTCCCCCACCACAGTACGTTCAAATTTGCTTTAATATACCTTTAGCAGGGTATTCTGCTTTGTAGTAGATGGTTCGAAACATTTTTATTTTAGACACTGCCTGCAGAACACACTGCAGTTCTTCTCTGAAGGAAGAGATGCAATCTCAAGGAAAAAAGGGGTGGGTGGGAGGGAGGGTGTGGGGAGGTGGAAGGTAGTATTCAGGCTGATGTGTGTTGTATACTTCTCATGGCTCCGTGTCTATAGAGAGCATTTCCCAAGGAGGAAGGAGGTTTTCTGGTGTCTTTTTGAATCGAGCAAACAAAGGATTTCCACTTCATGATCACCAGACATTCTTTTGTGATATAAACAGGAATGAATAAAGATCCTACATTGCTTTAAGTATGCAGAATAAAAACCCCTGTGAGTTTTAAAGATTTATAAACTAAAAAGCTTTTGAAAACCATCATCAAAGAGCCAAAAAGTCTAGCTTCCCCTTTGAATATCACTCTCAGCCTCAACTGGACGCATTTTTTTGTTCAACTTTCTCACAACATTTACCTAACTACACTTGCCAGCATGTTTTGCCAAATTAGAAAAACTGCTGCAGAAACCATCTGCTTGACATTGCTTACATATAATAAAGTATCGCTCAATACCATGTATTGGAAATGTTTGGAGATCTTTACATGGGAACCAAAAGCAGCAGTGCTGACTCAGGCAGATCTCCCGCTGATGTCAGTGGGAATTGTACCTGAATGAGTTCTGCTGGATGCGATACAAAGCTCGCTGCATAGTGATTGCCGCTGACTGACGTGAGAACATATGGTTATAGTTTAACAACACCAACTCTAAGGGAGATGAGAAGGAAATTTTACAGCATTTCTGGCTTGCTGCTCTTTTATAACTATCAGAAACACTCGAATGATTCATACATATCTGCTTCTGTAACTGTTCTTCCCAGCTTCAAGTGAACACTGAGAAACTTGCAAAGTTATATCCTACCTCAACTGGAAGAGTTTGAGTCAATCTGTTTAGATAAAAACTTGAACACCAGAAAGACTACATAAAAAGTATAAAACAAGACTTCACAAATTCTCTACAGACTGCATTACATGACCTCTGGATGAGAATGCAGACTTTTAATGCATTTCCCGTGGTCCAATCTGAAGCAGAAACAAAGCCTTCATAGCACTGACTTTGTCAGCCTGGTAGCAGGGACACGTGTGTGACAGCTGCTATATACCAAAGGACCAGGACTTCTCTAATTTGCCCCCAAATTTAGATGTTATAAAATTACAGCTTCAGTAAGTCTAAAAGCTAAGAGTGGTCCAAAACCACCACTGAGGTTCTAGGTTGATAAATCAAGCCACCTCCACCACAAGACTTGCAGAAGGATGAACAGCAGCAATACTGAGAAAATAAAGAAGAGAAGCTAAGACGCATGTATCCACAAGTCTTAACCACAGTTCTACCAGAAGGGATTCTGCACCTTCAATACTTCCTAGGAAGGGGCCATAATAGAGACCCAAATCCAAAAGAGCAGATGAGAGACTTCCTGTTGCAACCCACTAATTAGCACACACCCATCACAAAGGTTGCAATTTGTTTGCAGCTGCCAGGCATGTGCCCTTTTCCTTTAAATCCTAAAATAAAGACTCGCGTTTTGCTTTAAAGAGTCTCTATTAGCCTTAGTTTACCAGCCATGGGAACACTTCCAGATCATGTCTAGGAAAGCTACACTCCTTTTGCTCAGACACAGGGACACAAAAGCTGAAAACCGTCACATTTATTGTCTATGCTTCTTCCACGTGGTTAAGAGCCAAAAGCAACTGGAAATTAAAAACAGCGATGCAAGAGAGAGCTTAATGCAAATCTTGAAGTAGCACAGCTTTATAGTAAGCAACCACCCTCTCTGTTAGATACACCCAAGAGCGGACTTCTGGGCAGGTATCTCGCTGCATTCAGGCTTCCAGGATAGAGAGACTGACAAGTTTCAACTGCTCTGGCTGAAGAGTGATCGTAACTTAGTGTTTGACCTCTGTTTTGGGCAAACGCCAATGCATCGCCACCTTACAAGTTATTGTTCAATGCACTCCTGAAGCAGACAGTAAACAATGTTTGCATTCCAGTAAAGTGAGCCTTGAGAATTGATGTGAGACACATACCACACAGGCTGGAGCTCAGCAGCAGAGAGGAGACTTTTCTGGTACATTTTGTGAGAAGGCACTCTGACTACTTGCTTAGCCTCAATGCTTGACTCATTCTTAGCACTACAGATGGGCAATATGGTTTCCCCATAAGCCCTCTTGGAAGAGAATCTAATTGCAATGGCATGTTGAGAAGGGGCACTGAAGTATTGTTAATGTTCTCCACGGTACATACTCCTTCCGAGACTTCTGTGGACCTAGAAAACTGTATCAAAAAGGCTTTGAATCCTGAAAACAGGGCTGGAATCCCACATGAAGGGGTGTATTTACCATCCACAGCATCCCAATACGCAATTAGTGAACAGTAAAATAATAAAACTATCATTCCTGTAAAATTAGCACTCCTGGAAGACAGCTAAGTGTTAGAAAAAAAATGTTTGAAAGTTAAAATAAGGACATTTGGTTTAGATCAATCATCACAGAAGAGGCACCAACTGAAATTCCAAGCCAAAAATAATTAGGTTAATTAACATACAAAAGTACCATTAATTTGTCTCATGGTATCAGTTCCCACTTTAGTGTTGCATTAAAAAGCTGTCAGCCTGGGTCAAGTTAAAAAACAGAGAAGACAACACTTAATAGTTGCATCACTGCAATTATTCGAAGGAACATGAAGTCTAATTACACACAGTAAAACACTAATTTTAGGAAATGATTACCTAAAATGGACTTCAGTGGTGGAAAAATAAGGTCTACCAGGATGACTCTGCCATTGCTGAACAGCTGCTTACCTTGCTTATGAAAGACCACTTGACACAGCTTTTTTTCCTTTTGAGTGAGTTATTATAGCTTTATATCTCCTTCTTCCTATGTACCTATGGAGACAAAACGTTTAAATTAATCAAAGCAAGTGGGAAAAGCAAGAAATACAGATCACAGGTGTAATTTCCTCCCCTTTGCAAGATGAAGGTAAGGAATACAATATGTACCTCTCGCCCTAAGCAAAAGCAAGTCTGAAAATAAGATGATGCTGAAGCAAACATCAACTTACCCAGGTAAGCCCAGAAAAGCAACTACTGGTTATTTAATTTTTGACACCCTTGTGTTACTTTGCCCTTGTTGCTTCCACTCTTGCTCGCATTGTATCTTGTTTATCTCACGTTCCTCTTTTCCGAATGAAACTGTAATTCTGTTCCTCGGGGTGACTAGGGAAGGGCAACCATCTGCGGTTCAGTGGTTTGTCCGTATCACCAGTGCACAGCGGTCACACTCCAAGTGACCTCAAAGCACAGAGTCTCAAAGTTCAATTACTCACAAAACTGAGGTTTTGTTTAGAGGAATCTGTCCAGAATTGTGTTAAAAGCAAGAGCACGGCTATATTCAGAGTGAGTGGGATAAATAAGGAACAGGACATGACATTGCCTGCGATGTCTCTCACACGTGGACCCAAAGCAGCAATTCCAAAGTGCTGAACAGAAACATTTGCAAAGCTGCAGGAGGAACTGAACTTGAACTCTGTACGCAGTGCTATGTTATTTAACACTTCATCAAAGGAGACACGAGTTTTATTTTGGACAGTAGACTTTATTAGAAATTTTCTCCTCATTCATCAGTAAATTCACATTAAAATATGCTGAAGGCAGCTCAGTCTAAACATTTGACATCCTGCCATAACAACAACTTCCAGTTTAAAAACTAGATAACTCATCAGGCAGATAACTTGAAACATGTAAGAAATGCAAATAGAAAGCAGCATCTTAAAAAAATGGGATGAGCCTGAAAAATTAATACATATCAGGTGGAGTTGGGGAAAAAAAAAAACAAATCAGTCACCCCAAGATGGGAAACAGTTAAATGAGAACTCCACAGACTCTAAACAGATAAATAAACATTATAACCACACACACATTAAAAAGAGAACCAAGTACTTAGAGTTCATACCACATAAAAATTATAAATTTGTTCAAATAAAAAAGTGACAAGCTTTCTAAAATACGAATATCCTAAATTCTTGGGATAGTGAACACTTTGTTATAAACTGCAGAGCTTTGGAGGGACTAGATTTGGTCTTAAAAACAATGGACTACACCTTCCTGTTACCACATCCAAAAAATGATCTTTCTGACGCATACATGAGGTTTTTTCTCCGACAGTAATCTGTTTTTTTAAATGTTAGAACCTTTAGCTATTATAGGCCTGATTATGTTGAGTGCTGAACACTCAATGCTCTCAACAACTCTGGACACCAAAGGCAAGGTTTAAATATTTTTCAAAACTTATTGTCAAGATCTTTGCTTTGCTAATTTATTTTTACCTATTAGGGTGAGGTGTAGGAGAGAGAAAGAAAAAAAAAATCATATTATTGAAGACTGCTCTGTCCTGTGTGACAGTGGATCTCTGCAGGTCAGACTTTCTACTGGCATTTACCAGAGGCAACAAAGACAAACCAATATGAGAGATAAGAATAATGGCCTTCAGGACTGTAAACACAACAGGCAACAATAATACATGAATCTCGATCAAATCAATGTTTTCACATTCTTTAGTAGTCCCCCACAGTGATCTGCTTTCACTGGTTCAGAAAAAAAATATATATTAAAAATTAAATAACACTCAAGTGTCCATCACGAAGATTTATATTTTGTTGTAAACAATTTTCTGCCATTTGCATTGATGTAGTCCAATGTGAGGCCAGAGGGTTCTAGACGTCTTATTGGTACTGTAAATAATTTTTCAGAGACAGAGGCAAAGGTAGAATTTCTATGTCATGCAGGCGGTCTCTGCCAAGAGCAAAACGAATTGATCTTCGGCACAAGTCCATTAAAGGCAAGGGTTCCGCTGAAAAAATAGAAGAAAGAAAATAAAGAGTTAATTTTTCAGCATCTCCATTTTCAGGCAATGTTTTATTTATTGACATAGATTCTGTACTGTACTAAACAGTCATAAAGATAGCAATGGTATTGTGAAAATCCTGACAACCACGAGGCAATTAAGATAATCAATAGAAACAAAGACAGAAATCTATGCATTTTAACCATGGTAAGTGAATGCAAAGCTTCAAACTGAGCCTTATCTGTTAGGCTTAACATGATAATCCAAAACCACTCTTCAGGTTTACCAAGTTGCAGCATAAGAAGTTACTGCATTTCCAGATTGCTAACAAGTCAAGAACCCCTACTCTGTTTGTAACACAACATTCGTCATGTCCTCTTAATGTGAACTACACTGGCAACTTCTGACCTTTACATACCACTTCCGTCTGCATCTTAGGACCTAGAAATGGTACTTCAGGGAAACCAAACTTCTCAGTAAACACTGCTTTTGCTGCAATACTCCCTTGGGCTTTTTTTTCTAAGAAGTTCATTGGAAGCAAAAAACTAAACAAAACACCCTCTAAAATCAAGAGGAAATTTAACCTTTTCCTCCATTAAAAAATTAGGGGAGGAGGATCCAGCTGACTATAAGGCAGGGTATGTAGTCTCATACGTATATGCACAAACACCTCCAAAATATGCAAACAACATCTCCAGACACTCTCAGTTTAACTTAATAGAAGTGAATTAAGTATCTGCCAGAAATGCCTGGCTGATGGCACTTAAGACTGGAGACCCAGACACAGTCATCATCTCTCCCGTTTCCCATTCTGCCCTGCAAGACTGGAAGAATTGCAGAACGTGATCGCATTTCCACCCAAGAGCAGCATGAACAACCCCTGTGACCACAGAATTTGCAATGGAAATCTTTTTGCAGCAGGAACTAGAATAAAGCCATGAAGTCTTTAACCAGTTACAGCTATCTTCAAGAACAACTTTAATTTGGTTGCACATGTTGGTTTAAAAGGAGAGCTTAAAAGACTACAGGAAACTCTTCCTCTTTATGTGATAAAACAGTAGCAGCCTTTAAAACCTTACTAATACTTTCAAATGGAGAAAAAAATAATGTCATGTGCCTATATTACAGCGCTAACCCTTTATAAACTCGACAGATTACTTACAAGTGCTCAACACTGTACAGCACTCAGTGGTTTTATCAGTTCTTTTATGTGTCACATGTAAATTTACACAAACTATGTTAATCTACTAAGCCTTTAGCTGATATTATTTTCAAAACTACTTGAAAAAAATCATTACAAAGCACAAAATATCCAATTTAAGGATTTTTTTTAATATACACTATAATTGTCTGCTCTGGTGACACACCACTGACTTAATGGATTTTCCGTCATTTATTCCAGCATCACCATTGATTTGTATCATCCACAGTTCACTATGGTGTTTCCCAAGAGTGTCTAGCGAAAAAGCTTAGAAAGTACTCTGCTGTACACTGAAAGGCTAAAAAGCTTATTTAAATTTATAGACACTTCAGTGACTCGGGTATGGAGTCTACTTCTCCTTAAAAATCCACTTCATCTATAATTTTGGCTATTAAAAGATTAAAAAACAAGAACCCTCCCATTCCAGTAATAAAGTAATACGTTCTATGCATCAGTGATCTTCATTTTTACATACCAGAATTATGAACATTAAATCTTAAGGGATAAAGCTGTAAAATTCATTAACAAAGATTAATAAGTAGGAGCAAAAATAGCTCATGAGTTACAGTACACAGAATACAACACATCTTACAAGTCTTACACCATCAAGAACAATTTTCTGATTATCTTCCCAGAATCTCTGAGGTCCCATTAAGGAGATGTAAAGTAAAGCCTAGGAGTGTTTAAAGCCATTAACTGATCACGTGGTCTCTTTTTTTCCCTAAACAAAGGAATACGTAAAACGTAGCCATCTGTGCAGTCAGGCACAGAGTTACATTGTATTTTGAAGTTTAGGATTAAGGAAAGGTTAAAATATTTTTCAAGCTTGAAATGCTAGATGAATGTCTCACTTCTAGAGGGAATTTTCAAATGCTAAAGAAAATGCACCCAAGTGTTGGCAACAGCTGCTAAACTACACATATTGAATGTGGTTTTTTTCAACTTGAAAATTTAACTGTACTCCCTTTATTCTTCTTCCTATCCAACAGCAGTTCAAACCTACAAGAGAATTAGAACAGGTTTGTCCCATAATACTAAATAAAAGTTCTGTTTTCTGGGGTGCTGGCTGTAAGAACTTGAGAAAAAATGTTAATAACGGCATTTACATAAAGATTTTTTGCAGTCGTGCGTAGTCCTAAATGACCAAAAACTAAATTCAAGAAAAGAAATTATCTTAGTTTTCAGAATATTTTTGGGGATAATTGTACAACTGTTTGAATTAAAGACCGACAATTTTGGGGCAGCCTAACTCAACAGAACCATTATTAAACATTTGGTATGTACCTTAAGGCAAGCACTCTCCTATCCACCACATCTCCTATTTTTACTACATATTTTACAAAGCAGGATCATTTGGAAAAAAGTTTGGGTTTTAAGAAGCACAAGGTAGGTTCTGAGAACTGTGCGAGTTCTGGGGGGAGGCATCTGTATTAATACAGGGAAGAGGCAGAAGCAAGCTCATGTAAAGATTGTGCAAAGCCCTGATCCCGTGCTCCAGGGCAATGGGAGTGCTCCTCAGCTCTGGCACTCGGTGCATCCCCCAGAAGCCCCCTGCCCTGAAGCCGAGAAGGCAGACTTAACCATGCACCCTTCTCCAGCACACTGGGTCCCGGGCTCGAGGGGTTGCCCCCATGTGTCCCAGCAGGACCCCTGCCTTGGGACCAGGCAGAGCAAAGGCACGTCAGAGCGCCACTGCCCCGCAGTCTAGGCACAGGTGACTGGTCACTTCAGAGATGCTTTAATGCCCATCAGGTGCCAACATGTTGCGCGCAGCCCGGCTGCCAGTACCCGGCATTCGTGCTGGGTGCCAAGTCCAGGCTCTGCCGTGCCCCCACCGCAGCTCCCACCATTCACCAGTTGCGAGGCGTTTCCTGCGCTGGAGTTCAGGGTGAGGGAATGGGAATGAAGCTGGCACAGAGCAGCGCGTCAGCGAGGAAACACTGCTGCAAAGAGGCTGCTCATCGTCTGCTCTAACAGCTGAAGCGCCTCTTTCACACACACGTGAACGATAAAAATTTAGTCAGAAATAAGCATCACAGTAACTCAGCCCTTTCGGAAAGAGAAAGTTCAACTATCCCGAGTATATATTGCTATGCACCCCACCTAAAACACACAAGCAGACCTGATGTATGCAAAACACTCAACAGCACATTCAAACACTCAAACAGTATTTCCAAAATGCTATTTCCATTTGACACTAAAAGGATTATTGAGATCATACACATAATGCTGAAAAGAGAATATTCTAATAATGCAAAAGATAGGGAGATGAATATTATGAAGCCACATGGACATCTGTAAATATGACTACTGAAGAAGTCTTTCACAACATTGAATATCTACCTTTGAAAAAATTTTATATTCAGGGATATTACCTACTTGATGTCCCTAACAAAGGCAGAAAATGATAAATCAGAATATCACACTATTTAGTACACCTAATATGCATTATTTTTTATCCTTTCTTTAAATAAATGTTTTATTTTCAGAATAACCCACAACGGAATGGAACCGGAGCATTCCAGCCCCGCAGAAGAACATGTACCAGCCATTTTGCCAAAGTTAACTGAACTCCAGTAATGTGCTAGCCATTAGAAAAAGAAGGAATGAATTGCTGAGCTGGAATGCAAAATTGTAAAGAAAACATGATTCACAAGAATGGCTCTTTGTATTAAATTCCCAACCAGGCTAAGAAATTCAAAGTGAGACACTCCAGGGCAAGGAAGCAGCTTTACGCAGGAAACCCAGTGCTTCCTCTCCGGCTCCAGCAGAACTCGGAGAGAAAAGTACAGCTACAGCTTGTTGGGTAACACACAGGCTGAGCCTCAGGCCAACTCCCATCACCTTCCTCAACATGCTTTAATGAATAGTCTTCTCATTTAAAGTTTACTGCAAAACCTCTTCACCCAAAGGTAGCTCCTTGTAGCTGCCACATTACAGAAAACTATTTTTCAAGAGAAAAAAAACACAGTGAAAAAATAATACTGCTTAATTTATGTGTCAGTGTTTAATTCCCATGTCTCCCAATTTTGTACTGATAGTTTACAAGGAGGCCCATTAAAAAAGAAAACAAACAAACAAACAAACAAAAAAAAAACAGTGAAGAAACAGACCTTTGGTTCCACTCCTTCTCAGAAGCGCATCTGCAACAGGCCCGCCATGGGTCACAGTACAGGGTATTCGGTTGCAAGCCCTCCTCTCCCTACCCTACAGTCATGGGTACGCCTCTACCTGAAAACCTGGGAGCTCGGGGTAAGGGCCAACAACAGCCGCTCTTCTCACGCAGAGCTGCATTTCACCAAGCGGTATACAAGAGAGCTTAAACAGCCATTCAACGTCATAGCTAATAGCTTAAAAATAGCTTAAATAGCTATTCAATAATTAAATTAATTAAGAAATAGCTATTTAGTGGCTATTTAGCTATTAATAACACAAAATAGCTGTGTTTATATATCTAGATATGTTTGTTCTAACGCTATCACTCGTGGTTTAAGGACAAAGGCAAAGAAATGTTTGTAACTAGAAACAATTATGTGCTTGTGAGCATTTCTCCAATAAATATGCATCTGCGAGAGCAACTTGCACATCATTACCAGCTGAAAAGTTCATTTAGTTTTGGCAACCTGGAGTTATTTAACTATCTGGCACTCCAAGACTGCCTCATCTTTGTAAACAGGCTTTTATAGTTGAGATACTAAAGTCATTTAACGTCCAATAGCACTAAATGTTATTAACTGCCATGTTACATAAGGTTCATACAGAAGAACAGCTTTCAGCACACAACAGTTATTTGCCAAATGACAATACTCCTTTTTTAAATAAATTCTTAAAGCTCTAACAGCACATAATGTTCATGTCTTTCATTAATCTATGAAGAACTTTTTTCTACCTCATTTTATAAAATAAGAGTTGGCTGGGAAATAAACCAATCAAAGCAAAATTAAAGCCGGTTGAAAAACAAAGGAAGTTTTTGTGAGAACCATCATCACCAAAAAATAACCATTTTTTTTAATTATCTTATGTCTACCTAAGTACCAAATAATCATATATTTTGATATTTTTGGCCTTAAAGTTAATAAAAAGCACTTGTATTTAGTGATTCGTGTTATTCTTCCTAACTGCTGTAAGACAACTTTAAAGTCAGATTTTACAAAAATTAAAAAGAAAAAAAATAAGCAGTACAGCGTTACAAGACAGAGACGCAATCACACGTCATGAAATAAGCTGGTGACGTCTCCCCAGTCCCAACTTTGCTGTGCTAACACCAGTGTCACGAGGGAAGAGCTCGCTCATTAATGAGGCAGCGGCGGCATAACCCATCTTGTCCAGGAATGGCTGTCACCTGGCAGAGGAGCGGGGTCAAGCAGCACAGCCTCAACGGGAAAAAAAGTAACCTCTTGCAAAGGTACTACGTGCCTGGTGCGCTGAGAGGAGCCTTGGAAACTAGGAAAATGCATGATGCCCCTGTAACTTAAGCAGGCACAAGGCTTCCTACCTACATTCCGTCCGCGGCGGGTATTGCCCGGTTCCCCTCTCTGCCCCCTCCTCTGCCACCAGTCAGTCAGCGTCGCTCACGTTCCTGCCCTGCACTTCTTTTTTTCTTGAATTTTTTCTTGAATTTTCTCCCTTCCTCAGGTATTAAAACACCTGCTAAGGGGTAACGTGGCCTAAGTGTTTCCATTAGGGTGATTTAGGGTGTACAGAAATTTGTAACTGCCATTTAATTATCACATACAATAAACAAATATATGTAAGCCAGGAGTTTTCCTTCCAACCTTTCTGCCAAAGCTTAATTATTGTTTTAATTTTACGCACTACAGGCCAAATTCTTTCCCGCACATAATATGGTACATAAATACACCCCCTGTGACATATTTATGGCTTCCCTGATGCAACTGATGGAAAATGTGAGTTGTGTTCCCTAAATGGCACAATCTAGAGAAAGGAAATTGCAAATAATATATTAAAGAACACAGGCTACGACCAGTCATAAAGAATGCTAATAAATCTCCTAACAGCAATGAAAACCCAGTCAAAGGATAACAGGATAAAAGAAATCGCTTATCTGTTTTTCCCACAGATGTCTCGAAGCTCTGCAGCCTAACCCAGCAAACTGTACGAACAAAGCAGCCTGAGAACACCACATTTTAACTACAGCGCAGGCGACAGAGGAATTCAAAAGGGAACACCGCAGTTCTTCAAGAGCGCGCTGTCATTCTTCTCTAACTCCGGTGTTTAACTATCCGAGAGCACGGGGCTCTGGCAGGCTACTACCAAACTTCTGTCGGCTTTGCAGAACCCGTGCTACAAAGCTCCGAGCTCCCCCAAAGCAGCTGCTGCTGTTACCGGGGGCAGAGCGCACAGACGCTCTCCTGCAGCCCCTCCGACATCGCCCTCCCACCCGTGCAGCTTGTTCCTATCCAGCTGAAAGCTATCGCGCTCGCTTCTTCAAAAGCCTCATGGGTGGCAGATGGTGAGATTTTTTTGTTATCAGTCAAGGCTGATAAACAGCTGCTGTCTCCAGCAGTTGCCTGCTAGAACAAATAAAGCTTTATGTTGTACCACAGCAGCACCTTGCTTTTAGCACACTGGTGGAGGGGGAGTAAAATACAAAAATAACACAAGCTCACGCCTGTATCTGAGCTAACTCACATCCCACAAAAATTTGGTACTTGAAATTCAATATGTTAAAGGGAAAAAGGAAGGGAAGAAAGCTTTAATGGAGGAAGGACTGGGGGGGGGGTTAGCCTCCCTCCTCTTCATCTGCATGTCTTGTGCTGGGTGGAGGGATTGTTTTACAATTCATTGTTTGGCTTTTAAGTGTTAAATGCAGTTAAACACAGTTTAAAACTTCAATCAGGCATCATTTAGCAGAATTAAACTGAAAATGCAGCAATGAACAAGCAGATATTCTGCAGCATCATTTGTTTTCAGTTAATGCTCTCCAGCTGTGCTTTCTTGAGAGGAAAAGAGTTGAAAAGCAGAACAGAACAAAAACAAACCAAAAACAATCCCAAAAGCCAGTGGCCCCTTGTTAGGGATTCCATAAAGAATCTGTCATTTGAGCACAAGTATGTATCTCCTCACAATTTCTTTTTTTGCATTCCAGTGTTTGTAATCTCGTATGAAGACACAAGACTTGGACAACTGGTCCTGACACTTCTTTTTTCCAATTTACAGATTACTAAATTGTACTGCTCGACATTATTCAGAAGCTGCAAAACAGAGCCAGATAATAAACAAATGGCTTTTTTTAAAAGGATCAAAGCCTTGCAATAAACTGGTTTAGTTACAGCTCGACAGATTTGCATGCTGCCAGAGAGCAAGAGAGAGGACAGTGGCTACTTCCCTTCTGAAGAGGAAGCACACATATTATTTCATTCCCTGTGTGTGTCAGGAAAATGCAAATACGAAGGATGAGCTGGAGAGATTTGCTTTCTGGTCTTGATTTATTTGTTCTTCTCCTCCCCTCAAATACTTTCACAAAACAGCTCTTCTCTTTGTTCTTGAACACAGTATGAAGGCAAATTCAGACAGTTATTTCAGTGATGATCTAAATGTTCTGTAGTAGGAAGACATCTAACATAAATATACGCTCTTTTGAAACCAATGAACAAAAGAAAAAGAAAATTAAGTGCGTGATGTTAGAGATGAGCCTAAGCTACAACTGTTGGATTCTTAGCTTCTCCCAGCTCAAACTTCCTCAAGTTTAACATGTTGCGAATGAGGATTTGGCTTAGATTAATCTCTAATGTACACTTTATAGCTTTTACTCTTAGAAAGACATTTATCACCATTAAATTCAGCTTGTGTGCCAAGCCATAAAGAGGGGAGTTAAAATATATCAAGGTGAGAGAAGATTAAAGCTTGGATGAGAATTTCACTGAGTAGATGCATTGGAGTTCAAAGACAATGTTGTTCAGGGGTTCCGGACGGATTTATAGGGAAAGTAATAACTGAGAAAGTTGAAGGAAAGTTCAGGTTTCAAGGATGAACCACCACACACAACTATTGGAACAGGAGCTCACACACTGCAAACAATGTGCAACATGATGACTGACCTGCTGAAACCATACCTTGTGTTTTATCTCTTCACAAAACATTCTTCAAAAATGGGCAAACAAAACACCCATGCACAGGTATACACCGATTACCACCGTTGTGGCTGTGAACAAGTCTTTATAGATTTTTTTTTTTTTTGGGGGGGGGGGGGGGGGAAGTGAGAAGGGGGAGTGTTGGAGATCAGAAAAAGATTTTAGGTGAATCTTTTCCTATCCCTCAATTCATTGGCATATTTCTGCCTTAATAGTATTACAGCAGATGATGAGATTTCTTGGTGGGAAACCTAATCAAACTGATTAAAATATTCTAAAATTCAAAACTGTAAGTCTTCACAGCTGTTCTTTGGCACATTTTTTATTTTGGGTTAAGCTGAGAGAGAGAGAGAGAGAGGCGGGGCAGAGAGAATGAAACAGATGTGTGTAAAAAGACAAAATGTTGTCACTACGTGTTGAACCAGGGGGGCACCTGGTTGCCTGACTGCCCCATCTGCCCTTTTCCCACTGGCCTATTTCATCTACCTGTTCTATTTAGTATGACATATTCATTATGCAGGATGTTGAAGAACACTGTCATCTTTTCTTGTACTGTGCCCAGCATGCTGGAGCCTCACGAGAATTTCTAAACACTGCCGTACTAAAATAACACATGCTCAATCAAGATTTCAATTGCTTACAACTCATACATTCTCAGCTGGAACCCATCACATTAAGTTTTCTGTATGAGTGTTTAGTATTATACTAAATAATAAAGTTATTTACTCTAGTTACCAATTAAATTGATTCAAAGCATCTTCTGCATCACATTGCAGCTTTCTTCAAAGTTTCGCCATATTGACAGGGCAGCAGAACTGATGACTCTCCTACTTAAATTAACACAAATTGTGCTGAGCTGTTTAAGACAATAAATATTTGACTACATTCCTCATATCATTGTTACACGACATTTTCTCAACTGCTTCAATGTAAATTACCCGGAGGCTCCAACACATGCAGATTTCCTCAAACCAAGTGAGAAAACGACAGCAGCAGCGTGTCATTTAAATTTTAATGAGCTCTAGGGGAGATCTGCAAACAACAGACCTGACTCATCACTTTGTTACTCGAGTATTGATATTAATAGAATTATACTGGAATGAATCTGGAGCAATGACATTGTAATTAGGCTCAATATAATGAACTTGATCCAGTTAGTTTAGTATAATTTATATTTTCAATTTCTTATAAATTACTTTTTTCTTAAGTACCATAATCTTTTATCAGCAAAAAATGGGTACTTGAGATGATATGGATTATTTTCATACCAAATTTAGGATTTGTCATTGTTCCTGGTATGCAAACACAGCCGATGCTCTCTGAAGCCTTTCTAAAGCATTCATTTTCAACACAAACACACTCGCACATCACAGGTAGCGCACACAGGGCTGCCTTGACTCACCATTGCTCAGCTCTTCTTATCACAAGCTCCTGTTGCCATCTCTCAGCCTTGGTAAAGCTCTGTCTGAAATTTCACACTTCTGTGCCACCACCTACAACTGGCACTCCTGGCACATTGTCTTTCACATGGTCTGGTCATTTTGGGAGAAATGGAGTGTGGAAAGATGATTTCCACATGATGCATCCCTACAGCCATACCTCAAACCTCTGAGGCACCAGCACCAGGCCCACCCATGGGAAGGGAACAGTGAGAGGGTCGTGGGCTAAGGAGAGTGGTTTGCCACTAAAGTGACTTTTTGTGGGCACATGGGGGGGATGCACTATGACAACAAGCATTAAAACACACAAAAAAAGATTGGGAATTTCACATGGGATTACTAGAATCTGATAGCTAACTCGAGCTTTGCTCACACTGAATTTCTTTACTTCCATGGCAGTATCGCTGGGCCAAACTTTCCTGTACTTGGTCCTACTGGATACAGGGACAACAGCAGTCTCTGAGCTGTCTTCTCTGGCCTGACCAGCCGCAGGGGGAGGGGGCAGCTGTGGCGGAGCCTGCTGCCATTCTCCATCCATCCATCCCCCTACTCCTCACAACACTGCTTAATATATCTGGAGAACTAGCCCTGCAGCAGCACACGGCTTCTCCTGTGTCCTCCTACGGCTCACACATCTTCTTTGGACCTCAAACTACACACGACGACTCTTCCCCAACAGCGCTCACTTGCTGTTCCAACGAATTCAGACACAAAGCACAGGACAGCAAGGACCAGGGGAGTTTCACCCCAGCCCTGTCCTCCTCCCACAGCCCCCAGCTCCACACTGCCCTTGTGCTCTGTGGCACCGACCCGCTGTTTTATGGCCACCATCTGCACAGGACGTCACCCATGGCAAACAACACGAGCAAAAAAAAAAAAACCAAGTGCTCAGTGAACCACCGTGCAGCACGGCTGCACTCTGGAAGAACTATAAAACACTACGAAGGGTCTGGGTTTACTGCTTCTTACTGATTCATTATCAAATCTGCTTTGTCCATAAACAGCCTTTTCCAGCTCCCTCTGCCCCCAGCTGCCAGCTGGCTAATGCTGTTTCACAGGTGGAAATGAAAGCATCATTTGGCCTGCAGAAGAGCTATTATGGACAAAGATTTATCTAGATTTTCAGATCCCAAAGTCAATCTTTAAGGCTGGCAATTAAAAAATTGCATCTGGGAACAACAAAGCAAAGCTGAGGAATTCACTCCCCTCTTTAACGTACTTTCATGCCTCAGTTTGGTAGGAAAGGGAATCCCATCAACCCACTGACACAGCTGATTTCAAATAAAAAAACCAGAATGAAATAAATTGATTATGTACTAAAATCCTTATAAAAACTTCTACATGTTTGTGTTTTAAGATTATGAAGAGATTCGGCTTGAGGCACTCAGCTCACTACTATATGTGTGCATATACACATGTATATACATAAAACACATACACACATGGCCAAGAACATAGAAAGGTATGAATAAGAGGAAACATTTGAACCACCCTCTCCTCCTTCCCACACACATACTTTACTTATTTTAGTGGCAGTAGCACATCATGGAGCTTAGTGAGACAAAATAATTATTACTATTCAATTTTAGGTTTAAACAAAGGGAAACAGACAAAAGAGATGAAGCTATGAGCAGGAATTAATATTACTCTACTTATATTAAGAGCAATGCTGGGATTAATAGCACAGAAAAAATAGTGCTAGAATTCTTTGGGCAGATGTACAGTAATTTCTCAATATAAAATATAAACTAATTTCAACATGATTTTAGCTACAACAGGATACATTTTCTTATCTGGGCATTGGTCAATACACAGGTTAAGGTTTCCAAGAATAAGTGAGTTTACGGAAGCCCATAGTTGGACACCACAATAAATGACTTGATTCATTACCATGTCAAGCAGACTGCAAAGCTTAGTGAAAACAGTAACGCCATTTCCAGCCCAAAAAAGGGGATGGCATTTTTTGTCAACTTTTTCTTTGGTATTTTATTTACAGTTTGGGATATGACAATTTCAAAATTACATATTAAGTTCTTTCATGGGAAGAACTGTAGGGGGTTTTGTTTTGTTTTTAATTAGTGGAATATCAGTTTGATGCTAAATTCCCATTATATTTTAATAGATTCTGGGCAGACCTCCTTTACTATCAGCCTCATATTTTGAACACCGATTTTTGTTTTTTTCTTAATGTGATTACAAGAAGAAAAAGAAAAAAGGTGAGAGACAAATATCAATCCCATTTTATGCTTGTGTGGCATGTATAAACATATATCCAAATATATATATAAATAATATATAGATATACACACACACATATATATAAAACCTCCACTATGACTGTTTCCTCTTCAGCCAAATCTTCTGACCTATTAAACCAGTGAAGTCTCTTATTTTCTCCTCTTCTCAGCTACCTTCCTTCCTTTCTCCTGTGTTCCTACTCTCAAGGCAAAATGTTGCTCAGTGTACTGCGGTTTAAAAATGAAACCACCTGTGGGTCTGTAAACATCACGCACAAAAGCGTATTTTGCTTTTTTAAATCTAAAATCTAGGCGACATCAGTGCAACAGGTGAAATGCTAAATTATTAAAACAAATTCTTTAACTCAGTACTTAATAGAAAGTACAAACCCCCAAAATATTAAAAGCACATTCAGAATTACACACAGCACAAAAGAATGCTTCCCACCGAATTCCTTCTGCTCCCTGTCGACTCAGCCTTTTTCACTCCAACAGCACTGTCAGCAAAGCCAGAGGAAACTTTGCCAGGGTAAATACTGCTAAATGGGGTTCCCCATCATGGATATTTCACTTTCCCCTGTTGTCATTTCTGGTATCAATCTGCCTGTGAAATGCAACGGATTATTTTTTTCCAAGTACTCACAGTTTTGAGATTGCCTGTGAAATGCAACGGATTATTTTTTTTTCCAAGTACTCACAGTTTTGAGAAAAACCACTGACCATATAAGAATATGCCCATGCCATTTTGATGTCTTGAATATTTCTTAACTAATTAAGTTAATCATGTAAACAATGATTGAGTAAAAAGCTACATACAGCTTTCCAAAATCATCCTTTGTGGGGGTGGGAACAGCCACCCAGACCAGACTTCCTAGGAGTGTTTAATTTAACCCGCCCTCTAAACCCATCACCTGAGGTGGTTGTTTGCTTTGGTTATGTTTTTACCCCACTGTCCAGGACGCGAGACCAAGACCTTGTGCTTGTTTTAAATCTTATTCAACCATACGTAAAACTAAAACCACAACCCCAAAGAAGCCCGTCCTCAAGCACTAAGGGCAAGAAGACTTAAGAGTTTAGGATAACCTGACCCACTCATATATCCCATTTCCCAAAGTGTTGATACTTGCTTTGCATCTACTTCTTGTCCTTTCAAAAATCAGGAAAACTTCAAAAAGCAAGATTAACAAACCAAGGAAGATGCTTTCCTTCAGAGGCAGTCAAACAATACCAAAGCAGAGACACAAAGACCCAGGGCATCACAGGAATGAGAAATGGACTGACTTTGTCCTTCCAAGCATCTCCCAGCTCAAGAGACAACAAGGAGAGAGGGGCAGTGACCACTTGGAATACTTCCTGAGAACTCAGAGGTGCAGCTCCTGCATGTGCCACTGGCTTGGTACATCCATGCTGCTAGCGATGGAGCGGAGACCTGGAGCCCTCCATCACCTGCACCTCCTGGTTCCCTTTGCAGACATTCCCAGGACTGCAGGCAGGGAGGGAGCATCCCCCAATCCCCTGCCTGGGAGAACTGGGAGAGCAGGAGACTAAGGAAAATGTTACTGACAAAGACAAAAGCAGCTTGGGAGGGGTAAGCACTACACCAAGATCAGTGGACAAATGTCGATGAACAAAGGAAAAAGAAAACTAAAGGCTCCTTTCCTTTTTTCTGTGTTACGGTTTCGTGTATTGTTTTCAAAACAGACCTTACTCTTTACAACATCTCCACTATTAACAACATATTTGTATGTTCATGTCATGCATTTCATATTCTGAATGAAATCTTTCTGTAATATGTACTTTAATTTCCTTTACTGACACAAAATCTGAATTCTGGGGTTTCTCTAAGGTAACTTTCCAGCTTAGTAAAAAGTTAAAAAGGGTAATGTTTTCTTGTGATTTGCTTTATTGATATACCTTCCAAAGACAAAAGCAGGACCATATATTATTCATGACTGCCCTTCCCTTCTTAGGTAGCATCAATTAAAACTGACCTTCCAGGACATTCTTCCCTTTAAAATACCGAAGCCAAATGACAACTGTTCAAAACTGCTCGACCTCTCTTCCATACAGCTTTGAACAAGAACTTCTATACTTGTGCAAAAGCAAACTTCATAGAGAGCAACTTGTACCACTGCTTGAAGATCCCACAGAAGAGCAAAAGCCACCCTACAGCACAAGCAGACCGCAGCCCTCGTGCCTGGACTGCCAGTACGGACCAGGACTCAGAATACTGTTTTTGTATCCTTCCAGCACAGTGTAAAGACTTTCCCAATAAAAACGTTTCAGCTACTTGTTTCTTAGATGCATCACATTTTTTAAAAGCCAGTTATGAATTTGATGAAATGAGAAGTATTATGCACGCTTGGGATGGTCAATATGGATTAAGCAATTACCACTGATAAGAAAGGTTACAAAATTTTGCCTCTTCCAAAACTGTCCGTTCCTTTTCCATGCTCAGTAGTCACAGCAGGACTGAATCCTTGCTTTCAAATACATAAAGCTTAATTAATTTTATGTGCACAACTGTGATGCCCCCTCTGGATTTACCATTTGCTGCAATTTAAAATATCACTTCAAAACCCTGACCTTCACTGATAAGAGCAGAACAGCACTGCTCATGCAATGTCAGAACACTTTAAATATTGCACAAGTCTTTAACCTTGGCTTTCAGAAACAGGACCATAAATTTCCAGTTGCACCTATATGGTTCCATTCTCTCCAACAGAAAAAGGCCATTAATTACTGCTCAGCTGCGAGCTTTCTGCAGCGCGGGGAGCCCCAGCCCAGCAGCGGTGCCAGCCGCCTTTGTCAGACAGCTGTGGCTCTGTTCCCACAAGCACCAGCCAACCTCAGCAGGTTAAGAACACATGCTACATTTTTCACCAGGATGTGGTCTGCGATGTATGTAAGGCTGCTCCCTAAAGCCTGCCTTCAGAAAGCACTCTCAGGAACCCAGATCAGCCATTTCCTCCTTGAAATCTTTCATTCCCAGAAGGAAAGGGAAAAAAACTAAGCTTCCCTAGCAGCAAGCATCTGCCAAGAAGTTTTAAGTGTTCCCATCCAAACTCTCCTCCCTTCTCTTAAGCTTTCCATTTCTTGCTGTATTATAAATCACTCTGGGGACATACCATGGACTCTCAACGTTTAAGCTATGTTCCTAAGTGGTAAGCCATCAAGTTTCACCAGCCTCTTTAAAATAAAATGTCTATCTGCAGAAACAAATTATATACTGCTTTTTCTATATTAATTATATGTTACACAGATTGAGGGCTAAGGTAACGGGAAGTTAAACTAGCCGTTATTACAGAAAACTCCTGTATCTGAAACAGAACAAGTGTCACAAGGGTTGAACAAAAGTTTGGGGAATGCATCAAAATGCTCTGCAAAGATCAGTTTACCTGGGTCCAAAATGGCTTGTCAAATAACAGCAAAATATTTTTTTTTTTTAATTCGAATATAAGAGCACCTGACCTGTGGTCAGACAACAGGCAGTACCTTTCAAAATGCTGGAGCTCTGCTACAGGACCGCAGTTATGCTTTCTCCCCCCACAAGACCTTCTCCTACACATACATCCTCCCATTTTGGCCTGTGAGCATTCATTCCTTTGTTAACAATCTCCTCATCAAACCCTTGGTTCCAGGAAAGTCACTGTAGGTTAAGAATAATGCATTAAAATGCTTTCAACGTATTTATAGAAAAATGTTGTAGGAAGGAACAAATAGGCTAAGCACAACTGAGCCTGCGCATCGCTAACGGAAGTTTCTGCAGAAGCTGAGCATCTGAACTGGGCGCAGAGGTCCTGAACCAGCAGAGGCACAGACAGCAGCACCGGCCAGCGGTACACGCTTCCACCTGGCATGGACTGATGGCCTGGCTTCGTTTACCACCGAAGGATGATTTACACATCCAAGGGGCATTTCAGTTTCCTGTAAACAGTGATAGAAATAATTTCATCTGCACTTCAGCAAATTTTCAGGTATCTTATTTTGGATATCAGATGTACAACGGAACAGCACTGAGAAGGCATTGTTCACATCTGTAGGGAGAATAAAACGCAGTGTCATCGACTTAAAACTACACAACTACCTAGTAAACACCAACATCAGAGAAAGAAATTATCATCTTGCATCACTTTAAGATTGTTGGCATCTGGTGTAAATGCACATCAGGGCCCACAAAACACTCAAAAAATCATTATTTCAACACTGTAAAAGGAAGCACAGTGTTTCTGGGGAACCTGGGGGCTTTGTGCACGCCAAACCACCGCACCGTGAAAACACGGCAGTCACGGAGGACTCATTCCTAGCTCTGACACCCTTCTCACTCAAGGCTGGCCACTTTGGTGAGCGTCACCGAGTTAGCCCGGCTGCGGCTACGCACGGAGAGGAGCTGCGAGCATCGCGCCGCACAGCAACGTCGAGCCAGTTCTGAACTGACAGGGTGGTGTTGCGCCTACAGCCGACATGTCCCTGGGGACCTGCTGGTGTGGAATTCAGCGTAGTGCTGCGTTGCCTTCTCGCGCCTTGGAAAAGTGTTTTGTAAGAGAACATTGAGACGCCGGCTTCTGTCTGTGCCCTCTGTTCCAAATGCTGAAGCAGCAAGGATCCATCTCAAGAGGCTGAGCTGCGTGTCGTGCCACGGGGTGATGTTTGGAACATGCTGGACACGCGATGTGGTAAAAGGGGAACTGGGTATTTGCCTTTCGCGCTGGCAGCCTGTCTGGTACAGGTGAGCCAGCAGCCGTGTGCCACGGAGCCACGCCTGCTCTGCCGCCCAGGGGCTCTCGCGGCGCCTTTTGCTGATAAATTATAATGATGAAGAGATGGGGAGAGGACAACATGAGAGGTGTACTAGTCTTTACACCCCAATTTTGTTTTAACACATTTTTTACTTCACAAAGCCATATTTTAATGAATGAAATCTTCTTCTCTCAATTTTAGAGGGATTTTTTTTTGCAGAAAATTCACACTGTGGTACAGCAACGTAGTACAACAGACTCTGGCAGGAGGCAAGCACGGCTTGGAGCTGACCTCTGTCCCGTTAGCAACATTTGACAACACATCACCGTCATCTTGTCTTCCTCACTGGAAAAAAAAAAAAAAAAAATCTCCTTTGCAAAGTACATATACTAAAAACTAATATCCAAAGACTTCTAGGCTCTCCTATTGCTATTACTGAGAAAGGAAAGTAAAAAGCAAGTCATTAAAAAGAGGTGACCTTTCTGCCAGACTAGATTCCATTACAGCAGTTTTCACACAGTGAGAAAAATCTCTAAAGATATTAACAGAACGAGCACTCCTCCATGAAATGAAGTTTGTTGCGTTACAAACAATACCAAGGAAAGCCGTTCTGAAAAGAAACAAGCTGTGCCACTTGGAAGGCACTTAATGCATTAAGTCGCACGTTTGTTTCTCTCTTTTCACCAATAAATACAAAAGATTGAGACCCAAATACTCCCACATTTTTCAAGAATATAGAAGACAGATGCTGCAATACCTAAGCTGGGTAAATGAACTGCAATATCTGATTGCCACTGGAAGAGCTGCACAGTTTACTGTGATTTATCCCGTGGGGCTGATCGTGGAGGTTACAGACATCACATGCTACTGGGACAGAAGTGACGTGCCCATGGCGACCGTACTGTGGAAACAGCTCGTTCTGCCACAGAGCGAGGGAGCCAGGGCTTCGGGAATGCCCCAGGCTGCAAACCCCGGGAACATCCCGCTCCCCACCTCCTCCAGCGACACCCCCTCCCTGCCCACCCTGCTGCGGAGCGGGAATGGAAAGCTGGGACTCACTGCAAGGTTCTCTAATCTAAACTAAAGCTTCACCTCCACTTACACTCAACCACTGCTCATGAATGCTCTCTTCATATTTTACCTTTTAACAAGCCAGTGGCAGCCACGGTCTAAATTATTTACCAGCAGTGCTCCATTGCTGTCAGCATCCCTGCCCTTGATAGAAGTTTTTAGCGCTAACTTAGTAGCAAAAACGCCTGTCAAATTAATTATTCATATGATGAATACCCTTCTTCTTAGTTTGGTTTATTATGACAAGCTGGAAAGAATCACAGTGGCTCTTCATGCAGGCAGGAACGACACTGGAGCCCTCCGGATCGGCTGTGCCCAGCCTAATTCCATTATTGAACCATTCAGTCTTGAGGAGCGAAGCTAGACGTCACTCATGCCACTCTGTCAGACTTAAGTGCCTGAACAAAATCTCTTCCTTCAGCAGCTTTCAGAATATTTGAATAAAACTGACTGTGAAACACACTGAGAGCATAACAGATGGCTTGTTCTGAAAACAGGCGGAAAATACGTCAAGGGGATGGCCACAGAAAGTGTCTTTCAGCAGTGAATTATGGAGCGCGAGTCAAAGGCAAAGCCCAGCCATAGCCCAGCTCCTTCCAGGTTGCAACAAGAAAAACGACCTTCAGTTTCTCAGATTTTCTGGAAAATGAAATCCCTAATCCAGTTTCCTAGCACAGAACCATTAAATTGTACTATATGGAGCATATGGTAAATGAATGGATTACAATAGTACACTTCTAATATTTCTAACATTCGCACACAATAATTCAACATATAAGTCTGACTTAAGATTGACTGAATTTAGCTTGGAAGGAAAGATTAAAAGAATTTACACTACAGAACTTGTTAAAATGAAAGCAGTAATGGGGAGATGGTTGTAACACTCAGCATGAAGAGGAACTGCTTAGGAAATCAAACAACTTTGGAAGTAAAAGCGGCCTAAGATGGGTATCCAAAATGAGCTGTGGCATAACCACCTGAGCAAGAGTATGGAAGTTCATAATTTTCTGTTGCATTAACAGGAAGGATGGGGGGAAAGATGCTAAAACCATTCAGCCCAGAACAACTAAGTCTTCTGGCAGATGAACAGAAGACATGGAAAAAAGAAAAAAAAAAAAGAAAATTTGAAAAAAAAAGGTCATTGAATTTAGTATCTTACTACTATAAACAACACAATATAGACTCGTTAACTGATGAAGCCTTGTCTTTGAGCAGCCCAAGTTTCTTTCCCTTGCAACAAGTATTGTTTTGTGGAAAAGGGTCAGACATAACACCTATAATTAGATTGGGTAAACTGGAAAACGGATAAACAAAAAATTTTTCTTTTCCATCCTCTTTCATCACTCAGACATGCACTGGAAAATGAAACACCAAATATACAGCCATAATGTAAACAGAAATATCATCTGACCTATGGAAAAGTTACTCTGCATCTCCACAGTGCAGCCAGCACAGGGAGAAAACGGCACTGCACTGCCCGAGAGGAAGAACACCACTATTAGGAGACTTTCTGTTCTCCTGGAAGTCTTTTATGCAGCAAAAAAGAGGGGAAGAAGCCCCCTCTGGATGCACACAGCAGCACACATGTGCATGCTCAGACTCAACGAGCAGTGGCTGAAATAGCAACTGGTAATCCCAATGTTTCAGAATAAGCTGGATTTAAAGTCGATAATATGCTCGTAACTATTAGCTTCTTCCATTTCCAGATGGGCTGTATAATGTGCAAAATAAATTACAAAACAGTTAAATGACCAATTTGTAGCTGCGGGCACCTAGCGAGTTGGGAATGATTCCGGACATAAAAGAACAACTCTAGCAGGGACCACAGCAACCGGTCTTAACAAAATTCAGTGGAACATCGTCAGGGTAAAGAACAAGAAACTTATGTAAGTTATGCACCACAATTACACAATTGTTAGAACTTGCAAAAATTTAAACCAGGCAGACAAATACAGCATTTAACATGCAGCACCTGTGGATTTACAATCGTACCTATATCACTTCTCTTCTATAAGAAAATATCAATTAAGCACAGCAAATAACACACAATTTTGTCAGCCTAAACTACCTCTTCTACCACCACCAAATGTCCTTCTCCAGTGCTACTCCTGTGGTATGAAATAACGCAAGTGGCCTCCCTTTCTCGTTTTATCTATGGCAATGGTTAATGAAGTGAGAAAGACATCCAAAGAATAAACCAGCTACAAATTATTAAATCGGCTGGTGCCATAATTTCTTGCCATTTACATGCTTTTAGCATGATAGCGATGAATATTACAAACTGACTGAATTATATACCACATTTGGAAGCTTATTTTGATAACTGAAATATACATATGCATGTATATATATGTATACACAGAAGAACATACAAATGCCGAGAGAGAAACAGATAGCAAATATTTTTGAAGCTCAATATGAAGCTAGCCTGGAAGAAGCGCGACTGCTTCCAACCTGAAGAACAATGAACCATGGAATCCAACAGAGCAGTTGCCTTTCAGCAGGTTATCATATCTACCTTCTGCCTGCGTGGACCCCAGGCACCACCCGGGGAAGGAGAGTCTGGGGAGCAGAGCACCCCTCCGTGCCAATTCATGCCATCCAGTGCTCTCAATGAAAACCCGCGTGCACTGCGGATGTTACGTGGTCTTTCTGCACGGAGCAATGGCTATAATACTTCTCAACTTGAGAGCAAACAGTGGAAATGAGCGATTTGATGTTGGAGGTAACGGGAACGCAGCAGTGGAAGGGAAGGCGGCAGCGATGCAGGAAGGACAATTTCTCAGCAAGAAAACTGTTCAGACCAATTGGATGCAACAGAGAGGCTCTGACTAGGTGGCCCAAACTCCTTAGTTTTACTGCCCAAGCGTTTGTTTGTAGCAATGCGACCAAGCCAAAGCTGGCTCTACCTCTAGCCTGCCAATAACAGTACTAATGATAAACTGATGCAATATAGTATATAATGAATGAAAACTAAGATCCAGCATTGACCTGTTAGCATGTTATGCCAATAAATCTTACCTAGTCTCAACTATTTTAGGACTGTACATAAATGTCACTAGATATCACAAAAGAATTTTAATGTTCCTTACTCTCCAGTCCAGCTACAGTTTTTCATGAATCAAAAATCATTCTGCTAGAGTTCAGTTATTCTTTACGGGGGTCAGCAAATCAAGGTAAATAGCTGAAAAATTGTTGAATGTAGCCCCTTGAGAAAAAGCACAATGTGTCACAACCTGGTTCTACCTTCTGCTATGCAGATAGGCTGAGGCTTACTCAGCCATCACCACACACTTCATAGCCTGCCAACCAAAGTATTTCCTTTTAAAATAAACATTTGAGTTTGAGATTATAAAGAGCAGTCTGTTTTAGCAGGTGCACTGTCAATCCCTGCCATTCTCGAGTTTTGCCTTACCTACTCAATGTCAAGAAAATATGTTGCTAAAATTAGCAGAGCATACCAGATACTTCTCTACAGCTGTGCTGGGTAGAGCAGAGAACAGATTTTACCATTTAAGACCTTCAAAAGGAGATTGCATCCAGATAAACAAAGACAGAAAGGCAAGTCTCTATTGCCTAGCCATCCTTGGGGGGGTGCATCAGTGGTTCAACAGTCTTCTGACCTTCAGAAACGGTCTAAAACATACAAAATGCAAAGACAGAAAGGACTGCAAATGGCAACCCTGCTCGTACCGCTGTGTCGCGCTAACTGGCAGGGTCAGGCTGGAGCGGGAGCACATGTGGAACCCCCTGCAGACCTTTCCCAACGTGTCACCGGCCCCCAGGCGTGCAGCTTCCAGGCTCTGCCTTGCCTGGGTGCTCCCTCCCAACACCCAGGGTTTCACCAGGATCTAATAAAGCTCTATAAACAAAATTATCTGAATATTGGTTGACCAACTATGTCCATGGCACAAGAGACACATTTAGTAAGTCTACAGAGACACATCTCTGCTGAAGAATTTGAACACTGGAGCTGCTTTATCCATACAATGTAATTATCTCCTAAGTTCACCAGTGTTTGTAGACTTGGTGGATAATAAGTTCCCTTCCAACAGCTGAAGAATTTGAACACTGGAGCTGCTTTAGCCATATAACGTAATTGTCTCCTAAATTCACCAGTGTTTGTAGACTTGGTGGTTAATAAGTTCCCTTCCAACAAGATGGCAGCTAGGTAGTAATAGGGGGAGAAAAAACCCTTACAAGGCCAAGAGAATTAACTGTATCTTACTACAGCTAGCAAGGTCATGCATTATTCATGCACGGAGGAAAGGAGTACACTCATCAGCTTAGAGGGCTATGGGGAACGCTAAATCTGAAGCTCTCATAATTCGTAGCTATTAAAAAGGTGAGCTGCATTACTTTATCTGAAAGCAAATGTCAGTTAACTGCTACATTTCTTACAGAGCCACACATATGTAAAGGGATTGCCCCCAGTCCTCACAGACACTGCTGGAGCTCCCACTGCAGTGCTAGCACAAGAACTTGACTTTCTCCCCCGGACACAGCAGGGAAGACAGAAGAATATTCAAGCCAACTGATATTCCAGAATGCAAGAAAGAATTCTTATTACTAGAAGATGTCAGAGCATGTGGCTATTACACAACGTGCTTTCATGGGCCCTAATCAGACCATCAGCACTTAATGCTGGCCAATACACAAATCTTAAATTAATAGAAACACAGAAAATAGCCACTTTGTACTAAAAATAGTCCTTTTCACTTAAACTATTTACATCCACTATGAAATGCCAGTCCAACCCAATATCGCATATTTGCAACCTTCTTTCTAAAAATACACCTTTATAGTACAGGAGCTATTATTTCTCTGCAGTATACATGGAAACTGCATTACTTCTAGCCCATATGTGTTAAATAAGTGAGCTCATTCTGTAGAAAATTTCACACCCATGTCTGAAATCTGTCTGTTATAATACAGTATTTACTTTTCACTGGGGCTGTAAACTATTAAAACCACAATGCCAAACCTTGCAGACAAAACTCACATTCACTGAAATCCTAATTGAAAACTGAAGAATTTTGAGCAATGCTGTTCATGGCAAAGAGAGCGTTGGTGAGGGAGGACTGAAGAACCTCAAAGAATGATTCCACATTTGTCAACAAGCTCTCTTTACGGGGGTGCCTTCCCCTCAACTAGGCTTTCCAAGTTGACTACCCTTAATTTCTACTTCTTTACTCTTTTACATGTACTGATATGAGCTGTTACATGATGTCCGCCAGTTAAAACATGGAATATGAACAACGACTCCGCTAAACGTCTCCAGATCTGATGAACTATCGATCCTTTTTCTCCTTCTTCTACTCTACAAATCTAATGAACTATTGATTCTCTCCTCCTTCCCCCATTTTCTGCTTTGGCTATGTATGCCCCTCCTCCTGTATCTAAATCTCCTTTTCTGTGCAGCCTTAGGCAGGGCACGAGCTCATCCTTCTTCATTTCAGCCGTGCCTTTCTGTATCTGAATAGCTGCTGGTCTGTCCTGCGGTGGCTGTCTGACAGGTAAACTCAAGTCAGAAATCCAGGACTGGATGTTGAGCTGTGCTCTGAAATGGGAAAGCACTGCAGGGGAGCTGGTTCTCTCACCAGGAGTGATTTCTCCTATTCCCTAAAAAGCAAAAACCATGAGCCCAATCCCTTCCCCTGAGGAGAATATGTAATGCTCACTGAGACTATCCAAACCTCTTTGCTTGTTCATCTTTCTCTCCATAACAGCTCCCTTCTCCTCCTGCTATGGAGGCTGCCAGGGTGCAATGAGTACCCCGCTCCAGCCCCGCGCACCATCCTGCACAGCATGGCCACCAAGGGTGACACAGCCTGCCACCAGCCCTGGCTGCTGCCTCCCAGGCTGGAGCATGGCTTTAGCCTCCACAACCTCATGACAAAGACAGAGGTATTTGTAGTTTCACAGTTACAAGAGATTTAGCTGTGCTTTCCTCCACTGAATCCTTTCCTTTACTGTTGAGAGCTCCTCTGCAGGCAGGACAAGCAGGGAGAGTCCCCCCAGCCCTGCACAGCGCAGAGATGGGGACAGAGGAGAGCAGTGGACTTGGCTGTTCCAGACACATCTGCCATAATGAGTTTAACTAAGACTACAGAAGTAAAAAGTTAGTTTTAAAGTAAATTTTTTCTATTATTCTCTAAATGTATGGAAAACCTGCAGTTATCACCCAAGCACCATTTCAGCCATGAGTTTCCCCCACACATCCTCTCTTTGCTGGCCACCAGGCTGATGAATTACCACTTCATCGCAGCACCACCACAGACCTTTTCGTTTCTCTGTACAGGCTATTTTCCTTTCACAAATCCCCAGCCTCCTCTCTGGAGGATACAGACATCAAATCCCATGACAAAGCTCTGCTCTGAACTCATTAGCGAGTGTGACCTCAGTGGAATACCTCCCTTGCAGTATCTTCGGTAATGCTCGCCATAGACCAACTCAAGCCCACTGCTCCACTCATATGTACACAAGTTCTACAGATCTCAAACATCTGGAGTAAACCCTTTATCTTTGGCTTGTTATTCTATTTACAGAAATAATAAAGAGATTAAATATGAAACACAAAGTGGCTAGGTTTGGTGACACTTAAAGCAGCATTATTTTTCCAAGTGCATTCTAATTTTTAAAAAAATTATTTGTTCCTTAATACTTGGTGGCTTAGGATCATTAAGGAAAGATTACGTTCATATAGACTCTGAGTAATACCTAATGCCAAAATATTGGCAACGAAGCATGAAAAAAAATCTGGTTTTTAGAGGACTGAAAATACTGATTACTCATTAGAAGATTTTATCTCAAAAATAACTACTGTCTTCAGAACAGAAGTGTAAACACTTTTTTTTTTTTTTTGGTCTAGGACTACATCACTAATACTCTTTTTACTTCAAAGGGGCCAGTTTGGGAGTTCTCCCAGTAACACTGCTGGTAAAAATCTTGTATGCAAGCTTCTGTCTTCCATGCCCCGACAAGCTCTGCTTTTATTGTATGATAAATACCAGGTGCCACCATAGTCCCAAAGAAGAGATAATGGAGCCAAACAAGAACGTAAAATTAACCATGTGTACATTGCTACCATCTTTACCTCTGGATAAAACTTAGTGGCCACACATTCTATAGCTTAGCAGGCAGCACACCCTCATCCTTTCTGTGAGAACTACAGAAATACAACCCTCATCTCTTCCTGCTTAAATATCAAGTTTTTCCTCTTGGACACCTGTTCGAGTCTAAACCAGTGCAGTATTAAAAAGAGTGGAAAGGCAGTACAGTGGATTCTAAATCGAATGGTATTATCCATAACTAGCTCTCATGGAGAGTTTATCTTCTACTACTACTTAGGGAAAAAAAAAAGAAAAAGAAAAAGGAAAACACAATTCTTCAATTTATCTCAGGAAAAGGCACTTGCACTACCAAAGTACTGGGTTGTGTGAGAGCACAGTAAAATACTGAGCATGTGAAAGAGCAAAAAACAAAGATGAGTCTTACCAACAGGAAAACCCACCTAACCCCTCACCATCACGGCTTTGGGCCACCTCTGTAACATGGAAAAGGCTGAGAGCAAACACAACCACCCACTTTTAATGGCTTGATTTTGTGCCCTGCTTCCCGATACCTGCAGATGCTAAACCCTTTTGCTTAACTGGAAAAAAAAAAAATGAACTTGGCTGCACAGCACAGTTATGGGATACAATATTGTCAATAATATATAACGCTAACAACAAGAAGCAATAAACTTGGCATTTAGAGTTTGTTCCTGAACTACCTCTCCTCCCCCAACTCCAAGGAAGTTTTAGGAGCTCATGTTATGAATCATCTACTCAACATATTATTTCCCACCTGGAACAGCATTTGACTTTATTATTCTTGTAAATTTATATGTGAGTGTTTCAGACCTATTGCTACTAAATAATTCAGTCAGCATGTGTCTCCAAGCCTGGGGGCAGGAGGAGACCGAATGATGTCACTGAATGCAAACAACAACAGCTGAACCAGAAGCTACCAGAGATAAGAGGCAGAAGAGTTCCACTTCATCAGCCTTATTTCTATACTTTGCCCAAATCCCAGCTCCCACTCATTAAGGAGACCACAAACAGCTCCAGAGAATTATTTCCTCTACACAATTTAATTTCCATCATGAAAAAACTGCTCCTGTTTTCCTTACCCGGCGACATATCACCCACCAGCAGCATCACCCAAAGGGCAATGGGAAACGTGCTGACAGCAATGAGCTACTGCCCAAAACTAACTTCCACACAGCCTCCTCCTCTCCCAAAATGCTGGATGCAACAAATGCCTCATTGTTGTGGCTCCAACCCAAAGCGCGCAGACGCTCCCCAGATGCTGCCAGACTGGGAAGTGAGGCAGAAACGGTGCCTCAGCTGTCACAGACGCTGCTGCCCCTTCCCAGACTCAGAAGATGCATCCACCAGCTTCGCTTGCTCTGGGCAACAGGAGCCATCCTTTCTGCAAGGCCAGGTGTTCCGGCACCGGGCAGTAGGAGACACACACACACCCCTCCTGACGGACAGCATACTGCCTGACGAGCACTGCGCCTTCTGAACTACAAATCGGACTTTATTTTCTGCTGATATAATCTGAGCATCACTTACAATCACCCACCTACGCACATTCCAAAGCGTATCATTTCAATCACTGTTTGGGGTAATGATACTGTGATAAATGTTTCATCTTGAAAAACTATCAAATATGTTATATCTCAAGTTACAGAAACACTGCAGTTCACCAGGACTTCCAAAAGGAGGAATAATGTAAAGCCTCCACATCTAACTTAGCCTGAAGAAACTATGTATTTATTTCTAAGGACTTCTATACCTTCTGCTTATGCTTTAGAATAATAACTGACCTTGGGTGAAAGAAAACCCCCACAAAAAACACTCTGCACCTCAGGAGACATCAGCAGTAGAGACTACTCCAGAGTTTACACTGCCGAGCTCTGCTAGGACACAGCCCATCCTTTGCGACGGACCTGAGCAGGGAACAGCTTTCGGCTTACATTTTACAAAAAGAGAAGCCTTCTGAGTCAACATCACTGGCATGTTCCAGCGCTGAAGGAAACACTTATATCCCACCCTGAAAGCCCAATTTACACTGCTGTGCAACCTAGCACCATTTCTTTTGACAGTTTCCAAACAAAACCCCAAACAAGTAAATGCAGCATTATAAGAAAATTAGTACAACTGATAGCCTGTATTACGTCCCTGAAAATACTGTAATTGCACACTTCGCCATAAACTTATTTAATGCCTTGACAAATACAGGAAGCTGACCTGCTGTCCATTGCGTTATCAAAATTGATCAACTCATCTGGGTTGGCCGCGCGCCCGCCTGGCCCAGGGCTCAGCCTGCTGCAAGGACAAGCCTCTGCCAGCAGATTTGCCACGCTTGCTTGACCTTGACAAATGATACCCTAACAACAAAGTCAAAATAAAAAGAATTTTCAAATTTGCCTTTTGTATTCCCCACCCTTCACAAGTTTTAACTAGATCTTGGTTACACAGACACACACCAAAACAGAAAAAAAAAAGAAGCACAGACAGTGGAGAGAGGAGGAGGAGGAGGGAAAAGGGGTTTTTAATCTCTTCTTTCACATGACTATGACGTGCTTTGTGATCTTTAGACGACTGAGAAAGCCACAACTCTTTTAGTAGTAAGAACTGCTTCCTTGGGAGCTACACCAGGGCTGGGAAGACCTTCTTGAGAATAAAGTGTTTCTTCTGAGCGCACTGTGGGATATCGCTGCTCAGCCTGTGCCTCAAGGAAAGTTTTATGATATCGATACTGAGAGGATGTGCATATGCATACATACACATATATACTCCCTGTGTATGTGCATACATACGTATGTGTATGGAATGCTCTTCAACAGGCACATGCAAAAGGCAGCGGTCAATTATGAAGCGGCATCCTCTGACCTGCCACTTATAGAGAAATACTCGTGCCTGCTTACATGTGCCACACACACAGTTTTAGACCTCTGAGCAGACAGAGGAATGTAAGAGAGAGACTGTGCTGCTGTGGTTGTACAAACAACATCCCATCAGCACAGCTTCCCACAGGTGGCCAGGCAGCAGCTCCTGGGAAGCCCAGGCAAACCCTGGCAGCACAGACATTGCCACCTGCTGCCTCTTTCCCCCATGGCTTGTTTCACAAGCATGTTCCTCATGCCTACGCAGAAATAACTCCTTATTTTTATTATAAATTATAAAAGCTTCAAATTTAGTGGGTTTGTTTTTTTTCCTAATTTTATGCAATCATTCTGCAAACAAAACAGCAATTGGGCTGGCGTAGCAAGGAAGATGGGGAAAGGCTGACCCCAAAAGACTACAGTACCGATCTTCCCTCAGTATTTCTAGTCTGAAAATATGTTTTAAAGAACTTATCAGTGTCCCGTCTTCCTGCCAGTGTGACTTCAGCCCAGGAGAGAAGCAGCACAACCTGCAACAGTGTGAAGCTTGTCAGAGTTTGGCAATGCTCTATGCTGTGACATTTTTAAAAATCAGATTAAAGAAACAGAAATATACACATTTATTCACTTTAAAAGACTGTGGGGGGTTTTGTCCTCTAGGGAGCTGCTGCACTGCAGCGAGCACAGACCTACAGCATCTAACACTTGCGGGTGACTACTGTTGCCTCTTGACGCGGGCAAAGAAACTCACGCTGAGCTGCAAGAAGGAGCCTTCTGTAACTTTCCACTTGTCAGGGAGTCTTTGCTGTCCAAGTGCTGCTGGTGTTTATCACAAAGCAGATCAGTGAGCCCACACGCCAGGTCTTAAAACACGTTGTGCTAGCAGTGGGGCCCGAGAGCCGATACTGCTGGTCCTAAGCAGCAGCTGCTCCAGGATTAGCGCTTCCATGAAAAGCAACAGGTGCTCCTTCATAAAAACCAGATTTATTCTCCAAGACCATCTTCCTGAGGACCATTATCCACAGATACACATGCAGCCTGCATGGGATTCCTTCCCCCCACACTCTCATACACAGGATTTTAAGAAAAAAATCTGATCGTCCACAAGCATACGCCAACAGGCTTTTACCATCTTGGATCATGACTAGCCACGGATGGACTCAGTCTCTGAGATCTGCACTCTCCCTGGAAACCAGCACGTCTTGCCCGCACAGACTGAGCCTGCTTCTTCACCCATTGCATTCTGCTGTCTTTACTTTTTTCTCAAACTCGCTGCAAAAGTACCCTGAATCATTATCAAGCTGTGTTGGTACAATGTCAAGGGCCACATTTTAATAGAAAAAAAGTAGAACATCAGTTCTGCAAAACCTCTATCACTCTGTATCACATCTATACAAAAGCATTTTGTAGGGTGTAGCTCTACCATTGGAGCAAATGTTATTTTGCAATACTAAATATCCAAATCCAATAGTAAATAGATAGCACCTATACTGCATGCACACGATCGCACACTGACATCAAATTAAACAGTAGACACTTTAATACAGGCTATCTAATCATAAATTTCAAAACCTTTAACAACTAAATGCAAAGTTATCAATAAAAATCTTATAGTGATAAATTGTTTTTTAAATAAACAAGAAATAAAGCTGAAAGAAACATGTTTCAAAAAACATCTTGTAACTCCTAATCTGACAATTTATCCTTTTTAAATTGCAGGGTGATACAATTTCAAATTCCTGAACTTGTTTCTTTGATTATCAGAAGAAAGTAAGTTACCCACAGTTACGGCAACACACTCGGAGCGCCAGAATATACTCACTACTCCAAATACATGGAGCTACACCGCATCAGCTGAAACTAAAAGGCTGAGGTGTTGGAAACATTATGAGAAAGGGCAACGTGCCCTCAAGGAAGAGGAGATGCCAGGCCCAGGGGAATAACTCATGGAAGTAGCTTTCAGACAAGCCCACAGCACTCACTCCAAATCCTACCGACACCAGTGACAGCACTAGTATCTTCCACATCACACGATGGGAATCACAGACAAATCCTGCTGTGCTCCCAACTCAGTCTCATACAGAGGTTTTTGAAACAATGAGTAGACCACAGTACAGTGAGACAGTCATCTCAGCCCAGAAAAATAAATAATAAAAAAGAACGGAATGTTTCAAACTGCATATAACTGTTTAAATCACTTTTTGCATATTCTCCATTATCTTCAATAAACCTAACAGCATTCAAGTCAAAGCTTCTTTCAAAACAAAATTAGACGTTGATACAAGAATACCGATTCTATCAGCAGCCATATGAAGCACTTGCCAGGGCACCACTTGTGTCGACAGCTCAAGCGGATGTAGGAATGAGTAGAAAACACACAGAATACTGAGCCCTTGATCTCCAACCAGCTACAATCTTTCTTAGTAGCAATGCTTGCCACATGCCCCACTGAAAGTTCCCAATTATGAGTATATGAAATATACTTCTGTTTTGTTTGTTTGCTTTTAGAGACCACTGCTCTCTGCAAATCATTCTGCACTGGATTGGCAGACTCTACCCCGTAAACATTGCATTAATTCATTCAGGCCAGTCACCAAAGATACAGATACTCTGCAGCAGAGCGCGAGAACACTATCAGCTTGTTCTGAATCAGCACAGAAGCTGGCAGCTTTTCAAGTCATCCGAAAAAAATTAGGTAGCTGCACAAAATCAACTTCAAAGTGCTTGTCCAGAACTCTCTCTGGGAAAGAACATGCATTTTTCACATGCTAATTCCACAAGTATCCAGTATGTGCTGCTTATTTATAAACTCATAAATAAATTTCAAAAAGCAAATAACCAAATTCATGTTAAATACTAAGCCCTCAGAGAAAGATACAATTTTTATGCTACACTGCACAGAAGAAGTATGTTCACTTCTTTTCATCTACTTTAAAGTTCAGAGGATCCCCAAGAGGATGATTCAGCAGTTAACACACATCTTTCAATATTAAACCAGTGAATCTCTCCTCAGACCACACACAGTCACCACCCCCCTCTTATTTTTAAATTTTTAATGCATGAAAAATACTCAGTCACAACTCGGGAGAGGAAACTTTCCATTATTCGCACGTTATGTATGACAAAGGATGGATGCACTGGCCGGTTCCAGTTCTGTTCCTCATTAACAGCACGGTGTTGGCCGCGGTACCTGCACTTT